>NW_021620801.1:3413139-3445146 GCF_004785775.1 Grammomys surdaster | reverse complement strand
GCTCTCCTCTGCTCTCCTCTGCTCTCCTCTGCTCTCCTCTGCTCTCCCCTCCCCTCCCCTCCCCTCCCCTCCTTTCTCTGTCTCTCTCTGTCTCTCTGTCTCTCTCTCTGTCTCTCTCTCTCTGTCTCTCTCTCTCTGTCTCTCTGTCTCTGTCTCTCTGTCTCTGTCTCTGTCTCTGTCTCTGTCTCTCTCTCTCTCTCTCTCTCTCTCTCTCTTGACATAGTTTTATATAACTTGGAGGCTTGCATAGTCTAAAGATTGCCCTACCCACTGAGATACCCCAGACCAGTCTCCTTTTTGAAGCTATAGAGAGATTATTATATTCTTCAGTTTCTGCCAGAATCATTTTTCCACTGTGGACTGTTTTAAGAAGAGGCAATTGATATGAATGTGTACATTAATTACAAGGCTAATGAATGAATGAATGAATGAAGTTCCGAATTCTGTACCTGGAAAGCTTTGCTTCTCCATTGTACTTTAGGATTTTAAATGTGGGCTCAGTCAAGGATGGAGAAATGTTGACTACAAATTCTCTGGAAGACATCTGAAAGCAATAGATGCTCAAAGGCAAATAAAAACAGTTCCCCAGAGGGATCTGAATGCATAATTAATGTTAGTGACTATATCTTTTTCTCCCTTCATTTCTCTTGAGAGTTTGTCTAATATGATAAAAAACACATTGTTTATCGACTTACATAATTGTGATTTTGAAAAAACTCACATTTAATTTAACATTTAATTCCCATTTTATTTAACTCAAGCATTAAGGATTTTTCTCAACTCAAGGGCTTAAAAGTCCACACTTGGAATAATTGATGTGTAAACAAATCCTCAACCACTCTGAACTTTTCCAGCTTAACTCTCTTCTTGTTCTATTTTGCTTGGGATAAAGAAGTATTCTGAGATTGATCTGAAATGATTAGATTTAGTTCTATCCTTTGATTCTTGTGACTCAGGAAAACATTTTTAAAAAATATATCTTCAGTCCTATTGACAAGATTCACATAAGGCTTTATCATGTGCTAGGCCATGTTCTTACACATGAAAAGACTGCATGTTCAGTCAGGGTCTAAGCAAAAGAAGAGGTAGCATTGTGCTTGAACCATATCTAATTTAGCATTAGTGATCTGATATTTGATTAGCATTTACTTTCTAATGAATAAATATACAAATATAGGGAGAAACCAATTCAGATTTTTAAAAACAATTCAACAGTATCTTCATCCATCTACCCACATATGAAATGAGGGTGCATAGAGTAGTAGGTTGATCATCCTTCCTTTTATTTATATTTTCCCATCAGAAGTGGCATCCCTGGCTTCCTCACTGAAGCCGATGTAGCTGTAATGTTGAAGTTTTCTTGTCACTGGTGATTCAGAACACTTTCTATTTGGCAATGATGATCTCTGCTTCCTCGCCCTTCAAGGTCCACTGACTACTCACTGAGTTCTTTTGTACGGTCCCTGTTTCCTGAGATCAAAGGTTTTGTCTTAAGTCTTTTCTTTGGAAGTACATTCTCAGATATTCCCATGCTGACTCAACCCTCCCAGTTACCCGATTTTGCCTCTTTTGCCAGTAACGTCCCAGCAAGCAACATGTTAAGGTCAAAACTATAATCTTTGTAAGGGTAAAGCTAGTCAACTGGTTCATGTTTGCATGCAGGATGTAAGCAGAAGTCATGAATCAGGGATATATTCTTCATAATGATGGGTGTATAACTGGATGACTTTCCATGTACAGTGGCCAGTATGGGGAAGGGATTGGAGAAAGAAGTGTTTTGTATAGAGCACATGAAGTTTGAGGTATGTACTAGATTTTAAAGCAGAGCTAGCAAGTGCAAAGTGAGACGTGTTGGCAGGAGTTGTAAATTCAAGGGTGATCAGGTGACACTTGTATTTCAGTTCACATACCTGAGTGAGATGAACAGGATTTGCATGCACAGAATACCATTTTTACCCCAGTTTAGTGTAGTGTTCAGAGCAGCTATCATCAGTGACAAAGGCTCCAGGAGGCTAAAACTGCAGGATGTTGACAATTCACTGTGGACTATAGATAGAAACAAGAGGTAGAATGAAACTGACAGAGGTGTAGAACTTTAACCAGAAGAGTGAATTAAGGCACATCTGCTATGTGGTAGCTGTATGTTTCCCTGTGGGGCCAAGTTCTGATTTTCAGCCAACGTAACAATGAAAAGCAGTTGCTAGTGATTTATAACTGCCAATGAAGGTTCAAAACCCCCGTGAATGCTCCTTGCAATAATTTCCCTGCATTGCTTACTGAAAACTAATAGCTTTATGATTTGCACATAATTTAACTAGTTTCAAATTTAATCTCAGGCCACATGTACTATGCTTATAGGATAGGACCCTGGGGATTCTGTCTGGAAGTCAGAGCTCTATGGTATTTGCTTTAAATCTTTTAAGACTATACCCTTGCCTTTAGTGAAGCCTTCAAAGACTATAACGTAATGAGTATTATGCAGTTGCTCAGTGTGCTTGCTATGGTGACAAATCTCATGATGGGAAAATGCAAAGCAACATAAATGATAGAAGTAAGTCAGTATTCCAAGTTCTGTTGACTATTCCAGAAATCATGTGACTTGTCTCAGATGCCTCTGGATATCAGGGAGTTTTACTACTTCTTAGGGAGAGGGGCTACCAAAAATAAGTAAGTAAGTAAGTAAGTAAATAAATAAAGTCTTGGTATCTTTGTATACCAGTATGTGTGTGATCCTTCTATGCACTTAGCTAAATGTTTATAAAATAAATAACAAATAAAGATATGACTTGCAGGCTAATTTTTTCTATGAGCCTGAACTCCCAGAAGGCTCTTCATAATGTAACAGTGTTTGAGTTCTATGATAGCCCATCTGCTTGAGCACAATCACATCCAACCCATTCTTCTCAGCATTTTCTCAGTGACTTTATTCATTGCTCAAATCAGTAATACCCTGATGAGTACCACAGCCAAAAAAGAGCATCCTTATCACAGGATTAAGGGATTTTTTTGGACTATATTTTTGTTCCTAGTCTTTCTTTATCTTGGCTTGATTCTATGTGTGTGTGTGTGTGTGTGTGTGTGTGTGTGTGTGTGTTGATGCCACCCCAGAATGTAAGGTTTGTTTGAATAGATGTTTATTGTGTATTGTAATTTCAGAGTCCTAGTACATAAATCCTTCTAGATAGTCCAGAAACAATTATTAGGTGAGTAAACTCTCATGTTCACATTATAAGTCTTAGCTGTCTGGTTAAGTCATTAGCATCATCAGACATCTGTGCAGGGCCTATCCTGGTTTGAGTGTTCACTTTCAGCTTGCCATTTTATCGTTCATCTAGGTGGTATTGATTAGATATTCATTTAGTGCTGACCATATAGCAGACCTTCGTTTAGTTATTGGGAATATAGGCATGAACTAGTCAGGCCAGACATCTGCTATTATGGAACATTGTTCAAGAGAAGAATTAGTCTAATTCATGACCATGGATACTAAGGCTAGTGTTAGGCAGTAAGACTAATGTTAGAGCCCACTAGGGAAGGTGTATGAAGACCACTATTTGGCACACAAATTGTGTGGAGTGATGGAGAATGTGCTTAGGGTTGGGTCTATGCTGTAAAATAAAGCCCAGTAACTTAGAGAAAGGAAGACTCCGCTGCCTTGTGTTCTGGCTGAGACCTGAATGCAACCATTAGCTAAGGCATATTGAAATTTGCGTGTCTTTTTGTGAGTGCTTTAACTGGTTTTCACGTTAACATCACTAATAGTTAATGGTGAAGTGATTAGAAACCCTCACAGAGATAGTCTAAGGCAAAGTTCTTGATCCTTTGCCATAGCAAATTCTGTGCCCAGAGACTTTTAATGTAGAACTTCACCAAAATGAAGTTTTACCTTTTTTATTCCTGAAAATTCTCCTTACTCAGTATCATCCATAATCTTTTTCCTTGGTGTTCCAAGAAAAAAAAAATCTAGCAAGTATGTGCATTTAGAGGTAAATTATCAAACATCAGAACATTTACAGGCAACTTGGGAGAAGCCTAACAATAATTCATTTAATCTGGTGTCTGGTGTCCATTTTCATAAGACTGCTTCAGCCTCAACACCTACCGGGAGCTGTCAGAAACATTCAAGTTCCCCATTTCAGTATTTCATCCTTACATCTCTTCCTTGGCTATGTGCCACTCTTTTTCTGCCTTCAGGCCAGTATTCCCATGATAAACATTTGATTCGATGAAGTATGTCACAGGCATTTTGAATATCAGCACACAGCTTCCCCCATCTTAGCCATTCCCTTTGTCTAGGGGGATGTGGGAAAGGATGGCATTTGAAGAGTACTTGGCTCACTGAATGCCTTCTCCCTCAGCATCCCTGTCAAGCAGTTTAATTATGCAAATGAGCACTCCTTAGCATAGGGGCTGGGGGAGGTGTGGCAGAGAGTGGAACAGTGCAGGGATGTGCTAGACAGGAATTAGGCCAAGAATATCCACACTTCTTATACTGAGAAAGTTCCCAGGGACAGTTTTTTTTTCTTTTCCCTCCAAGATGATAAATCATTTCAAAGCCTGCTCTTTTAACTTCCTTTACATTTTTCCCGTCCTACTTCCCGTTCTAAAAAAGATGGAGTCCTTTTTAAAATGCAAGTTTGTTTTTAGATTTTGTTTTAATGTCTCTGTCTCCCTTAAAGAAGCTCTTATGGTAAAGTAACAATTATTTTTCACGTTGATGTTGCATTTCAGGGACTGAGTCTTCCTTAGGATCAGTGGAGTGAGTAATCCAGTGTGGGTGTTGGGGGACACCCTTCAGAGGGTGGCTCCTGATCTGAGGTTTCATTCATGCAGCAGCTGTGGAACAGGTTTGGGCACAGTCACCCAGCCTGCATAGCTTTCTTGGAGGAATGGAGACCCATAGAATGAAAACTAAAGAATGGATTGATGGCAGCTCACAGGAGGATCCTGCTGGGTTGTAGAGAATAATAACATAATGTTTGATTTTCAGTTTGACCTTTATGGATAAGTAATGAGACATTGTCCAAAATCCTTCCAGGATTCTACTAGAGCTGAAATATAGTATGATAACCTCAGTTTTAATACGCAGAGGAAGCTATGTAAATTCTCAGATACTGTTTCTTCATATATAATTTAGTATTTTCCAACTTGGCAGATGTTTATAGAGGGCTTGCTTAGAAATAGACTAGACAGTAGATGCTGGATATTAATCTAAATACACAAGTCTGTATAGTAACAGAGTAAGGCAGGATTGATAGAGAGCTCAAGAGGCTAGGCCAAAGAGAATGTTGAGTGTTAAAATGATAAAAAATGAGCTGTGGTCTAAGGAGGATTTGTGTTCCTGAAGGGTCCTTTGTGATTAAGTGGTCCCTCTGTGAGGTGTTGGGAAGTGCTATGACATCTTCCAGAGCTTGGGCTGAAGTGAGAGGCATAGGTCCTCTCTGGTGGGAGGTATTTCTCAATTATTCCCTTTAGTAATTCTTGCAAGAAGATGTTACAAAACAAGCAAGCCTGGCCCAAACATCCTCTTTCTCTCTGCCCTGTTTGTGATGTGGACTGCTCACTCAGACATGCATTATACTGGGGAAAGTCATCACCCTACCCCTTCACTGGATTCTGCCTTTCCAGCACGGGCTTGTTTCTGCATTGGTTCTGCAGTGTATAAGTGGATGAGAATAAGACAGTATGTGATAAAGGGAAATCCTGAGAATGATTCCTGGTTTGACTTCTTCAATGAAAATAGGTTTATGTGTAATTTGTACAGGAGGCAAAAATTGAAAATATAACATATCTTTAAAAAATAGGCAAAACTAGTTAATTTTTAAAGCAGAGGGTAAATTATATTATTATTAGGGAAAATTATTAGGGGAAAGGGAATTATAGTCTTAAAACCATTGAATAAAATAGAGATGGATGATTTCTAACATCAAACACAGTATAACAATTGTCCCACCAGTGACCCTGGAATTTGATGATGATCTAGTCTAACCTACAGTCTAGAATAGTGGCATGCTTTAATTAACTAGTCTAAGTGAACTCTGGTCACTGAAAACTTCAAACATCTTGTTTTCAAATATATGTGAAACATTCATAAAAATAAGAATACCACAAAATGAGGTCTATTAAGTGAGCAAGCAGTAAATATACAAATATTAGTTTCCAGTCTCAATACAATGAAGCAGAAATGAATTTGACAAAACCAAGAAAAATGTTAAAATTCACTTAAAAGCAAAGTGTTTAAAGAAAAAATATCTAAGTAAAGGGTATTCCTGGCTATATGTTACTATTGCCTAGAGAAAGCTTTAAAATCATTGTGGTGGAAAATATTTTATTTGTATTTAGATTCAAACTTAACTGTGGTATAAGGAAATGCCTAGGTAGTATGGGTTTTCAACTCCTCTCTCTCTCTCTCTCTCTCTCTCTCTCTCTCTCTCTCTCTCTCTCTTTCCCACTTCCTCCCTCTATTCCCTCTACCTTTTTTCATGTCTGCCCCTCTTTGTATGTGGGTATCTATCTACATATTCATGTACATACATGTATATGCATGCATATGTATTGATGTATAAACATACCAATGCTTGCTTTCACACATTGTTTTGAAATATCTTCCCTCTTATTTCAGACCTAATAATGTCTCAGACTTCAAGATTACAAGTGTACACACATGCACGCTCACACACACACACACACACACAGAGAGAGAGAGAGAGAGAGAGAGAGAGAGAGAGAGAGAGAGAGAGAGGGAGGGGATTACTGACTAACATTTCAGATGATTTTTACAGATGACCTGGGTGGGGAACCTCGGAAATAACATGAGAAAAATATAGCAAGCATATGAGTACATGAAATAAATCCTAGTTTAAAAAAAAGAAAGAAAAAGACAAGCAAAAAATTTTACCTTGTAGTAGTTCCTGCAACAGCAGGTGTCCATCCAAGTTATTGTTTAAAGCTATTGTAAACTCAGTTTAAAAACTGTTATTGACAGAACACATACACAATAATTATAAACTTAGATCATAGGTTTCATAGTAACATACAAATAGTGGTTCTATTTTTAAATTTAAAGAAAGAAATCACAATCAAAAAGACTTCATTGCAGGAATTTAAAACATGGTTCATCAGTGAATAAACGTCCACAAATCCTTTACACTCATAGATGAAAAGGAATGACTGGATCTTTGTGAGGGGGCTTAATGAGAAATGTCCTCCATGGCTCCAATATTTGAAAACTTGGTCCATAGTTGTTTTTGCTGTTTGAGGATGTTATGGAACCTTTAGGAGGTGTAGCCTAGCTTGAGAAGTATGTCACTGGGAACATGCTTTGAAGTGAGGCCTTACTGCACTTCTAGGTGGCTCTTTCTGCTTTGTGTTTATGGTTGAAAATGTGATGTGTCAGCTTCTTGCTGTAGCTGCTTGCTGTGATGCTTCCCCCTCAATTATGGTTTCTTCCTTTGAAACCATAAGCCCAAATAATCTTGTTCTTCCATAAGATGCTTTGGGCATAGTGTTTTATCATAGTGACAGAGAAAATGAATACCTTTGTCTTAGAAGTTGGCAGTATTGCTGTGTATGCCCTGCTGCCTAGTTAGTGTCAAATTAGTGATAAGATAGCACTTTCTTTAAAACAGTTTCTACCTCCATGATCCCTCATAGATTATTTATTTCTGAATGTCATACCTTCTTCTCATGCCTCCATAATATCATCTGAGTTTAAAATTCAGTTCAGGCTATGGTTTTGTTCTTTAGAGATGTGGTTGAAATTTAACATTCTTGGGACAGAGTCGTTGTCCATCATTGTGTGCACTGTAACCATTACAAACACTAAAATTTTGATGTATAGTCAGTGTGTGCGAAGCTAGCTGCCCAAGAGATGAATGGCTATATTTGTATCTGGCCTTTGCAATCTTTGATTCCAGAGTCTTTCCATAGAAACTAGTCAGTCCTATCTATGATACAGAGTTAGCTAGAGCATGTTAAAGACTTCACTGACCACTCAACAGCTACAGCTTAATGTCTGTGCTTCCCAGATGGTGTGGTATGGTTTATTTTTGTTTGTGATAATGTGTCTTTCTGCCTTGATGGAGAGTTAGACTTCTCTGCTACCTACCTATTGTCATCATGGCTGAAGTGGTGACTTACTTTGGCTAATAAGCTGAGAATAAAGACACTAGGTGCCACACTGAGTCAGTAGCTTTGCAGGCTATATTGTATAACTTCTACTTTAGCACTCCCATAAGAATGGCAATGTATTATAAGGCAAGTCCTATCCTCCCTGGATCCAGGTGTAAAGAAGATCCCTGGAACAGAGCTACCGTGGGCCAAGGGCTGGTGTATGCCATAAGTAGAGGGCTTTTGTTACTTCAAGCTAATGATACCTAAAGCTTGTTCACTACTTAGGACTGGTCTTATGAATCATAAACCCCTCTAAAATCTAGGCTCCCCTAATCATGCAGCTTTATTTCTTGCTATTTTACTTTTGTGTGTCTGCTTTGCCTTTTACTCTCCCAAACACAACACTCCCTATAGCTGCCACCACATGCCTTTTTTTTTTTACTTAACTAACTCTGTGATGTTTCTCACCTCTATGACTTTGCATATTCCACCCCCTCTTTCTAGAATATCCCTTCTCTTCTGGTGTCCTCCTACTTGACCCAGCTGTTGGCTCCTACATGGAATCTTCCTTGGTCTCACTTTTCACATTCCCAATCTGGAACACAACTAGCTTGTTCTCTCTCCCTACAAACCACTTAATGATTGCTAGTTAACTAAGACAGTTTTCCCTTTCCCCCCCAATATCTTCATTATGGAAATTATTATGTCTAACTCTTGTTATCCAAATATCAGGGATTTGGAAATACCTGACATAAAATGGGCCTCACTAAACTCTTTTCTTATTGACTTTTATGTTAAAATAAAAATTGGAATAGTTAAATAAGAAAAAAACATATGCTCACACTACAATGAAGTAATCATTTGGTATGGGGTATGGAGAGACCTAGGTGTGCTTTGGTAGAAAGCCTTAACTTCCAAGTGAGGTTTATCTAAGCATTTTGCTTACATGAGTCCTCTTCCAGGTAGCTTTCTCTGACACTCCTACTGGTTGAGGATACCCAATTTAAACTCTGAATTTCTAGGTATGGTATTCTCCATATACTATATCGTGATTTTAGTGAGAGTATTGTCTCTTCTTGTACACCAGAAACACAGAGAAGAATGGCTCCTCATTTAAGTCTTTTCATGTACAAAATAGATGTCACATAAATCAAGAGGACTGAATAATCAGGACAAGTTCATGGTGAAGGAACTGATTTGAGATTTGTAGATGAGGTCAAATTGGCCAAAAAAATGATGTCATGTACAAGGAGAAAAGATGTAGTTGTAGATGACCTTAATCTTTGAGCTTGTAGTACTAGTTAAATTGTGGTAGTGCTGAAACAGAGCCATCTGGAAGAAAACCGGTTGAGCTGGGGGACTGATCATAGTTTGGAACATATTGAATTTGTGTTTGTCATGGGGCATTTAAGATGCATATGTGTGTATGATCCTGGGGCTCTAGAGTGGGGGTAAGTAGAAAATGTACCTTTTGTGTCCCATCTACACATAGGTAATAATTCACATCATAAAAGTTACACAAGATTACCCAGGACATAGCAGGAATATGTGCCAACAAAAAGCTGTGAATCATGGATTACATTGGGAAAACCACAAGAACTAAAGATGAAAATAGTCAGAGATACTGTCTAAGAAATCAGGAAGAGAAGGAAGCTCTGGGAAGAGCCAACGTATCCAAAGGAGACAAGATTTTAAAAAGGTACAAGAAGGCATATGTACTGTAGAGTTCCAGGAAGAATGAACTAAACCACAGTCATCAAAATCGTGGTTCATTCCCTTGAAGAGCTTGGCCAGAGCAGTTAGTTCTCTGGGGTGGTTGCTGAGGAAACAACTGTAGACTGTGGTTTCAAAATTCTGCCTCACTGACGACCCTCATTTGCTTCAGAACTACATAGGTATAGAAAGGAAAGTATTAGATAATTTTATCTAATAAGTAATTAGAAAAAAATCTAATAAAATACAAATCATTATTAGGTAGATCAAAACTCCTCTGGTTCTTAACAAACACTTTCATGTTGGCTATGCAAAGGATTGTTTTAGGTATAGAAAGGAAAGGTTTAGGTGATTTTATCTAATAAGAAATTAGAAAAAAAAACCAAATAAAATATAAATCATTATTAGGTAGATCAAAACCCCTCTGGTTCTTAACAAACATTTTCATGTTGGCTATGCAAAGGATTGTTTTTCTAGTTACTTCTTTGTATTCCGACTGAGGGCATAACTTCTAAATTTCCAAAAAAAAAAAAAAGATACAAAGTACTAAACTGAGTAGTTTACTTGTTCCCCTCTAGAATATGCAGCTGCCAGATAGAAAATGCTTCTAATTAATGGTGATTATTAGGCCATAATGAAAACAGTTGAACAAAGGATGCTTAGCATTTATCTCTATAGCAGTATGTTCCAATTGTTGTCATCAAAACTGCAGGGAAACAAAACCAGGAATAATCGAATAATATCTCCTGGTACTTATAGGAGACACAGGGAAGTAAGTATTGTCTGGGATCTCCTGACCTATAAGGTAGAAAATTCTAGTTTGCAAGGTTTTGGTGACCAAGATGAAAGGGTCATAATTGTGTTAACATTTTGCAAGGAAAGAAGTTACAGGGTGGGGAGGGAGGGAGGGAGAAGAGAGAGAGAGAGAGAGAGAGAGAGAGAGAGAGAGAGAGAGAGAGAGAGAGAGAAACATATGCATATCGAGATACATATGTGGAGGCCAAAGACAACTAAGGGGTCATTCTGAGGCACTGTCCACCTCATTTCCTGAGACACATCTTTCTTGGCCTATTAGACTGGGCAACTTGTAATTCTATATCCAATGAGAGTACCCCTATAAAAAAAGCAAAGCCAAAAACAAACAACAACAACAAAGCCAGACTAACATAGCAAAGTTCACTTCCACAAATGTTTGAAGATAGTAAAGGAATTTTATAGATGCTACAAGGGGAGTTTTAAGAGTGACATGAGAGACCATCAAACAGTAATTCAAATCTCTATAAAAATACAATGTAGAAAGTGTAACAATATCAATAAAATAAAAACTTGATTTTTGTTGTGTTGATTTAAAGTAATTTCAGAAATACTGTGTCTTCTTAGGCATACGATATACATAGCTTTAATTAAATGGAAGTAACTGCCCAAGGAGGGGAAAAGGTAGAAATATAGGTAGAGAAAAGATTGTAAATATCAGTAGTACATAGTTCAATCAGTATCACACTGATTTAGTATGAACTAAATATGTGTAAATGAAGATGTTGCCATCCTTAGATGTTAAGATCATTAAAACATATCATAAAAGACAGGTGAATTAAAATAGTATACTATATAATATATATTGAGAAGTGTTTATTTTAAAAATATTTTATTAGTTTTTTGAGAGTTTCATACAACATGGATCCACTTTTCTTCCCTACCCACTCAACTTTGTATCCTTTTTTTAAAATCTATCAGGACCTATTTGTGTTACCCAAATATTCCTAGATGTGTATATGACCTACCACAAGAGTGGTCAATTTGCCAGTCACTACACACTTAGGGAAACTGAATTCTCCCTCTCTTAGCAGCTCTCAATTGGCAGTGCATCACCAGCTAGAGGGAGGATATCACGTCCATCTCCCCTCTCCATGTTGAGATTTGGTCTGGCTTGGACTTGCACAGATCTTGCAGATGATGTTATAACTGTCATGAATTCATATGTGTGACTGCCATGCTATGTCCAGAAGACACTGTCTCCTTGTAGTCACCCACAGTCTTTGACTTTTACACGCTTTCTGTCCCTTTTTATGTAATGACCCCCAATCCTTGAGAGGATGCAGGTGCATCATGTAGGTTCTGTTAAGGGCATTTTGCAGTATTTTGGTCTCTGTACCTTGGCCAGTTGTGGCTCTTCCTGTTAATCACTGTTTACTACTAAAAGAAGTTTATCTAATGAGGACTGAGAGATCAATTAATCTATCAGTATAATGATAAGTCTCTAGTAGTCAGCTTAATACTGTGTTTCTTTAGCAGAGAAATGCTAATAGGTTCTTCCCTAGTGCCTATTTGTCGAGGAGTGACTATTTGGCCCAATAATAGTGGCAGGTATAGGTTTTCTTTTGTGTAGTGGAACTTAAACCCAAAAGAAAATGGTTCCTTACTTCCCTGATGCCACCATCACACCACTGGGCATGTGTCATCTGCCCACTCGTTATTGCAGCTGGCAGGGTTCACAGCAGGGCTTAAATTCCTTTCTACTCTGGTAGCATGCATAGCTTCTTTCAGTACCATGTACTCTAGCCTGTGAGGTTTCTAGGTCCATGTGGCTTGAATTCCCCATGTGACTCAATGTGATGTCCTCAGCAATAGGTTCTTAATTTATTCTTAACTCTGGAGAGTAACCAAGAGCAATAGCATTATCCTGTAATATTTGTGTGTCTTCAAGAGCTTACCAGCCAACAGCGGAAAAAGAGCTAACCCATTCCTGGCCCTAGGCTTTTATTTGTTAGTGTTATTTGTAGTGTTTAGTAGGAGCATTGTTATCCTACTATAGGGTAACTCTTATTTTAATTCATTTTATGTGCATTCTACATGTGTATTTCAGGGAGTTTCTATAATAGGAGATTCCCATGTGATTATTGGAAAGTCTTTAGTGTTTTTATCACTCCTTTTATTCACTCCCCTACATTGGCTCTACCCCCAGTCTAACCTTTTCTATTCCACTATTCTATCTTTACTCTTTATAGCCAGGTGTTTCCTAGCCTATTAAGAGCTATCATCTGTATAAATAGATGACTGCTGAAAAGTACATACTGACAGAGTTGATAAAGGAGCAATCATATGCTGTGTACAGGAGGAACACTTTAGAGTCAGATACATGGAATTAGAAAGTATGGGAGTTACACCATGCAGAAAATAGTCAAAGGAAAGTACATTAACTTCAGAAAAACAGTGATCAAGACAAACATGATCGTTGGAACAAATAAGGACATTTAAAATAATACCTTTCAGACCTGGGGAATGTAGCTAAATGAGAAAGGCTTCACTAGCCTGGTGTGAGTCCCAGCACCAAACACAAAAGAACAAAATTATAATTACATATAAATATTCTCAAAAGCTATGAAGCAAAGTTTATATAATCAAAGAAAGATATATGAGATAGATTTATAATAGAGTTCACAGGCTTCTGAACCCATTGGTGATGGCCAGGACAGCTAGAGAGATGAGAAAGGAAACAGAAGACAGGACTAGTACTACATACCATCCAGAGTACTACCCACCAGGCAGAGCCTGTGCATAGAGATGGATGATTCCACCCTGCAGTACATGGTGATGTTCTTCGTTCACATGAAGAATATTCAGGCTAGCCCTCACAGGAAACTGTGAAGCCATCTTCAGAGCCTGAGTATATCTGGTATGATATCTTGCCAGAACGACCAATTTGCCATGAAGAAGCAAATTAGAAATTACTTCAAATTGAATGAAAATGAAAATATAATTAGCCTAATCTTATGGAATGCAACTGTATAAGAGCTTAAGGAATTTATAGAGATGAATGTTCATTTTGCAGAAGAGCAAACCTTTTTTAATCAAACAAAATGACCTATATCATAAGAATCTAGAAGTGTATTTAAAAAAAAACTGGAAGAGAAACAGTAAGTTAAATCATGAGTTAACAGAAAAAAATAAGCATTAAAGTTAAAGTACATGAGATGTATAATGACAATGAATTCAGGAGAATGAAAATTGGAACCAGGTGTGGTGGCACGCAGTTATAATTACCAGAGGCTAGATGGAGGGGGAGGAAGAAAGTGGTGTTGATTGTAAGTATGGTGCCTCAGAAACTCTGGTTTCCCATCACCTGCTCTATAACACAGATAACCATATGGTATTGCATACTTACATGAAATAAACAGTAGCTCCTAGCTCTACTGTTCTTACTAAGCACAGTAAGCAGTAGATTATAGATGAGGGGAAGCCGGGAAGGAGACAAGCTGACTGCCCTAGTGGAGGTGACTATGCAGTATATACTTATCTTCAAAGTTAAGATATTCACAGTAAATGTGCTTACGTTTTTATATATCAATCATTCTTTAATAAAGTGATTTAGAAATAAAGTAAAATCTCATGGGAAAAGCAAAAGAGTATTCTGCATTTATAAAATATATAACAAAATCCACAGGATCATTTGCAGAGACAAACTTTTAGGCAAAAATCAATTTCCCTCATGATGAAAACCAAGAAGAACAAATTCTCATGAGAAAATGATGCTTTATGGTCTGGAATTAAGAAGTATTTTTAAATACAATGTGAAGGAGATAAAAGAAAAAAGAAAAACTACATAAATGATGTCAGAGTCCATGTGGTCTGGAGGTTCTTTCTCAGGAGATGGGGCTATCTGACTGTGAAAAGCACCAGGTAATGCCTAGAAGGAATATCCTCTGGTGCAAGCAGTGGGGAACTCTGGGAGATGGAACTCAAGGGAAGGTCAAAGGGTTAGAAAGACTATTGCTCAAGTCTTGCTGTCAGTGTTGTTGTTAGCCAGCTAAAGGGTGTACAAGCAGCTATGGATAAACTTCGCTTCTGAAGTGAACCGGAGCCCCAGGTCTGTGTCTACCATTGCCCTCCTTTCCAGGTTGGTGTGTTACCCACAGTGTGCTGTCTGTGGCAAAATTGTACCCCATGCTTACAAACTATCACACAGTAAAGGGACAACGTCCAGAAGGGGGGAAATTCATAAAATCAAAAGCAGGCATATTGCAAATGTATGAGATATGTATAATATCCAGAAATTTCAATGCTATTTATTCATTTCATAAACCCGAAAAACAATCAAAACCAAAGAATTTCATTCTAAAGGGGAACTTTGAGTTTCCTAAAATCTTTGTAGTATCAGAAGCCAAGTTAGAGGTTCATCAAACTCCGTGAAAAAAGTTATTTGACTTAATTTTCTTGTCTCAAAGAAAGACTTCTTACTTAGCAGCCAACAGCAGGATGCTTTTTTTTCAAATAGTCACTTGATTCAGCATTAAAGGTCTGTCTTGCACTGTAGCTGGAAAGGAAATGTTTCATTCAACAGACCATCAGAAATGGACCCCTGAGTTTTACAGTAGTGGAAATTAAATGATTTGGCTAAGTTCATAATCCAGTCAGCAGCAGAATGATGTATTTGGTTCTTTCTTAAGATTCCTTGCTGCCTCCCATTTGCCTGTATTCCTTTTAGAGTGGTGCGTCTGTGTCTGCAATTGAGAAAGTAAATGCATTTGCTACAATGCGAGGTGTGTCTTTCCTCTCTTTGTTCTTCTTAGGGAAGGGTCCATACCCAGGTGGGCAAGAAGCATATACTAAAGTCTCAATTCTTCCTACAGAGTTCCTTACAACCCTTGATAAAACACTGAGCAGTCTTTGTCACACACTTCCCAAGCCACCATTAGATTTTCCTTCCATTTCTCTTCTAAGAAATTAAAAAATAAAAGTTTAAAGTTATATTTTAATGAGGTTCAATTCAAAGAACAATTATCAGAAAAAAAATCAATATTTTATCTCCCTATAGACCTGAGAGTCTACAATGGAAATGATGTTTATATTTTACAAAGTTGCTTTTGACTGCAAGGGAATATAAATAAAAGATTAAAATATCTATCTGGGTCCCCTGAGGGACAAGCCTGACTGCATAGGGGTTGATGTCAACAGTATCCCCTCTCCAGGAAAAAGACATCGGGATGAGTATGGCCCTCATGCCTCACTGGACAACGACAGGGGGACGGGAGCCATTACAAGGTCCCCTTCAAGTACTGGAGGTCAGGCCTCTATCCCCACCTTCGCAAGTTTAGAATTGCCACAACCCTTCTATATTTAGAGAAGGGAGGAGATGTCAGGGGCAGCTCTGCTTACACACTGAAGGCCTAAAATCAGCCATAGGCCTAAAATCAGCAATAGGCCTGTCATACATGTATACTAATACCAAGTCTTGGGTCTCAGTGGAAAAATATTGAAACAGATGGCTATAAGCTATTGTAAACAGGCAGCTTTTGTGGAAATTTACCAGCCTGAGTAGTCATAGACTTTGTAAATAGGTAGCCTGGGCAGACAATACCAACTTAGATAAGGACAAGCGAGTCATAGGAAGAGTCATAGTGACTTGTCTCCTGAACCTTCACCCGCCCGATGCCCTGTTCTAAAAGTTATCTGTATTCCCCCTGAACACCCACACTCCAGTGTCATTCCCTTCCCCACATCCTGCCTTTCTGTGTTTATAACCCGTGTGAATGAATTATGATTTGAGAAAAAATAAATTATTTTTGAAAAAAAGGAAAAAAAAAAGAAAAAAACAAAACAAAAAAAACCCAAAGTTGCTTTTGGTTCTGGATGCCTTATATTCAGTAGTTAGAAGTCATATGTACTGGAGAGTTACCAAATTTGATTTTTAATAGCCCTTCTTTTGAGTTTTGAGATCAGTAGATTTGTAAAGGGCCCTGTGAGAAACCATATAGACTGTGGGATTATAGACAAGGATATGTAAAAATATATTTTTTAGCATTTTATTGAAGAATTTGAATAGTTTTTTTTCCTCAGAAAACGTGGAACAGTGCTAGAAAACTGGATTTGGCTTATAAGCACATGTTTACTATTTAGGTTTGACTTGTAATTTAGTTACTACACTAGAAAAAAATGTTCTGTTTCTCCCAAAATGTTCGTTTGACATTGTGTTTGACTCCATCCAGCAGAGTGAGACTGGCTTCCCTACCCGAAGACCACACTAATAATAGCTCATCCCTATTTTGTGATGCTAAGGTTTGAACTGATGCACTTGAAGTTGTCAATCAAACAATAGTAACTCTGAGTTCCATTTCCTGCCCTTGGTTTTTGAGAAGGGCTCTGCCTCTCTGTATAGCTCAGATAAGCCTTGAGCTGCCAGCCTTACCTCAGCCCCATGAGTGCTGGCATCACATGTATGGTTTTCTATACTGGCTCATTTGTTCTCCTTCAGGGCAGGGGGAGCAGAGATGTAAAGCTGACAAAATTTGAGGAAGTGAGGTAGAGCTTAAATAGGAAATAGAAAATGAAGAGATTCAGGGATTTTTAGGCCTGAGACCTAGGAGGTCCCAGCAAATGCAGAGTGTCATCTCTTCCATATTCAGAGCTCTGCTCTGGGGAAATACATTCCATTACCTAGCCAGTATAATTATTATTACTACAGCAGCTATACATTTATACATGTTAGTAGTCTGAAAGAGTGAAAGAGAAACAATAGAAGGTAGAACGGGCACCAGGGTAAGCAGCGTGGAATTTGACACCTGGATTCCAGGTCAGTTTCTCCTACATTCCATAAATAATTCTGTGATCCTCAGTGATTGTATTTGAGGAACTAGTAAGCTCTTGAGTCCTGTTCAAAGCATGTTCCCATGCTATCCCTCAAGCTTCCTTCCCAG
Source organism: Grammomys surdaster (assembly GCF_004785775.1). Classification (NCBI taxonomy): domain Eukaryota; kingdom Metazoa; phylum Chordata; class Mammalia; order Rodentia; family Muridae; genus Grammomys; species Grammomys surdaster. Next base: position 3,427,630 of record NW_021620801.1, on the reverse strand, counting down.
AAAGATGATTGGTCTAGGATGCAGTCAAGTACTATGGCTCAAGTATTTCTTTCATATGTTCTCTTCTGAGTTTCCACAGTTACTTGGGCTTCCTCTGTTTTTCCATGCAAAGGCCCTGCCTACAGTAAAGGCTTATGCTTTCACATGTCTCCATGCTTTATAAGTTATGTAAACAGGTACTATTTCATTTAAACAAAATTCACCCAGACCCCCTTTAGAGTTTGCACTTAGGCCCTTGACAGTCAGAAAAGCACACTTGAGTTACGCCTCGCCCTGAGTGTTCTGAGATAGGGTCTCCCTACATAGCTCAGGAATACCTTGAGCAGACCAACAGAGTGAACCACTTCCAGAAAGGATACAGGACTAGACTGTTAGGAAAAACACTTCTTTCAACACTTCTTCCCAGTAAGTAGGGACTGACTGAGCTTGATCCCCATGGTTAAGGCCAAAAAGGGAAAGAGATGTTTAATTGAATGCAAAGCAGTGTTTATCTCCCAGGAATCACAATGCTAAGCCAGAACAGGGCAGAATGAGCAAGCAAAACCAGTGCTCTCTGCAGTTGTTCTAGGAGGGGGTGAAGTAGTTGAGGAGGGCTGTTGATATTTGTTCAGTGGAAAGTGAGTCACTGGTACCCATTCTGTCTTTGGGATTAGGCTGTGATAAAGGGATAGATTCCCAACTTGTGTTACTCAGCACATAATCCTCTGTAAAGCACAGGAACCAAAGGGTGGGGGGAACACACCGGTTTAATGTCTTGTTCTGTTTGTGGCTATGTAATTTTACAGGCTAATGAACAATTTGTTCAGCTCTTTTTATCTCTTACAATCACTGGCATTTCTCGCACATGAGAGGATCATCATGTTTCTATCAATAGTATAGTCAAGTGAAAAGCTCTGAGGGCTTGGATATGATTCAGTAAACTGTTCAAAGCAAAGTGATCTTTGTCCCAATGTATCAGCTCATTTGTAGACTTCCTTATGTAAAACCACAGCATTTGCATCCTCGGAGCTTTCGTTCCTTCTCAAGGGCTCAGTGGGAAATGAAGAACATTTATTAATCTGCTTATATCCTCTCCAAGACAAGAGAGTTGTTGATAAGGCCATTAAACTTTTTAAGACAATTTGTATGAGAAAATTCATGAGCTGAGAAAGATGTAGCAATTATCCACATTTTAACGATGCTATAGAACAAAATGTAAACATTTTGTCATCGTTGAAACAATAGCCATCGTATTTAGTTAATTTCTTTGGCTCTTCATTTCAGACATAAAAAAGAAAGTACGGCAGGATCTTCTCACTGAAAATCGTGGCCTGAGTGTCTTATCTCTTCCCCTCTGTGGCACCACTTGGGATTTGTTAGCTCAGAGCTCTGAGTCCCTGCACCTCTATGTGGGAATAGTCTGAGGTTTTGTATGCTCAAAAAGACCTAGGCATGGTAGTGTACATCTTTAATTCCAGCACTCCGGAGGCAGAGGCAGGCGGATCTCTATGAGTCTGAAGCCAGCCTGGTATACAAAGCAAGTTCCAGGACAGACAGGTCTACATGAAGAAACCCTGTCTTGGAAAACAAAAACAAAAACAAAACCAGGCAAATAAATAAGCACAAGAACCAGAGTTAAGAACAGGAATTTCTGAAGATAATGCTGATATAGTCAACTATTGCCATCTTGCAATTTGATTTTTAAATCTACAACTCCAGTATTGCCCCTCTTTGTCAATATGGACAGATCAAAGTCTAGGGAGTCAGAGTCAACTCTGCTTTTGTTCAAAATTCTAAAGCTCAGAGATACGTTCTCCTCTTACTGGTTTTATAGAGAATAGAATATAATTTCCTTTCTCCTGCTTAGATGACAATTACTTGGCAATATTAAGGTGAATTTTACCCATGGATATATTATTAAAATAGACTTTGTCTTTGTATACAGCTCTATTCATATTAATCGGATCCCTAGAAGGTTTTATTATGCTGTACTTGATAGCTTGGCTTCCATAGTGAGTAAACAGGACTCCATCACAAGGAGCATTTTCTCTGTAGGAGTGGTGCTACATGACTCTTGCTGTCTCAAACAGAGAGATGTACTTCAAACCCCAGACACCACTGTCCCAGATTGAAGACACCTCTATCCAGTAGCTGTCCTGGGGTAGAAATGCTGAAACCTTTATTTGGGATGAGATAAAACATAATGTCTTTGATATGGTGACTTCCTGGCCCACCTTACTTAAGTGGAAGAATGCTGTGTCTTGGCTCTCTGTAACAGAAGAGAATCTGAATATATTGTCAACAGGGAGAGTGTGCCTGTAGCTGAAAGGCTGGAGTCACACACGAGGTGATAATCAGTTGGTGGTAATGGTGCTTACCGTGTCTGGTTGCAGTGTCTAAATGATGACAACCATATCTTAATTATGAATGTCCACATTCAGCACTTGCAGCCCTGATGAATCAATTTTACAGTCCAGGAAAGTGGTGTGTAGATGGAATCATTTGGTCCCATGACAGCTGCAACGCCTTCCTTTTGTCAGCAGCAGAGCCTACTGTCAACTCTGTTGCAGGCTTTCCAGTTCCACTTCAGTGGCATTTCTCTAGCGGGCTTTATCTCCCTCTTCATTCATATTCTAGAATCGATTTCCTTTCTTTTTACACGAACAGACTTACTAATGTGATCTATGCTTAGCTTGGCCTTGGTCATGAGGTTGATGACTTTGCAAAAGTCACTATAATGCTATTTGTCCACTTCCTCCAGAGGAGCCTGGTACAGGGCTGCCTTAAAGTAAATACTCAAGAGGTCTTTGGTGATTAGTCATTACTGTCAGGTCTGAGGAGACATTAGGGCTTTTACTTATTTATTTTTATTTTTATGTGTGTGAGTGTTTGGTCTGCATGTATGTTTGTGGATCACATACATGAGGCAGCCACCCACGAAGGCCTAAAAAACGGTTTCAGATCCATTGCGACTGGAGTTATAGGCTGATATTAGCTAGGTTCTCTTCATTGCCCTTGTCTTCCTAACTACAAAGGACTGCTGCATTCTGATTATTCTAAAAGAGGAAAATGGGCTGTACCTTTAATAGTGCAAAAACTATTCCAATAGAGCATTATAACAGATACTTATATATAGTGGTGACATATTTCATCACTTTGTTAACAAAATGAATTTATAAAAAATAAGTATATGCCATGCCAGAGTAAATAACTTTCAGGATATATACAGACAGTTATAATCACGGGGAAAGATTGCCCAAGCTCTACTAAGTTATGCTCAGAGAGGAGATGATAGATAAGATAATAGAGAATACATTTCAGAAAACCCTGGGGATATGGTGTTGAATGTGTTCATCCTGAGGCAATGATTTTGTATTCTTTTCCTGATTTGAGCTTTACATAGGATTTATGAGAGATAAATAAGTAAATAGTTAATATATTGATAAGATGAAATTATATTTCTCAGTGTATTATAATATAAACACTGTAGTATGATAAATATGCTAAACAAATGGAAACTAAGCAAGATTGTTCACAGTGTGTAATACTCAAAGTAGGAAAATTCATAAATAATACCTGGAAAGAGAAGATTGTTAGCTGAAGTGACCACTGGGATTGGTATGCTATTTTATACTTTTACATTTTACAGCATCTAAATCTGGTTTACTTACTATGTGTATTATATATACTCTGTGTGTGTGTGTGTGTGTAGAAACTATATACATCTATATGCAATAAATGGATAGATGATAATTATATAGATGGTTATATAGTAGGTAAGTGATAGGTAGATGGATAACCGATAGTCAGATAGATAGGTAGATAGATAGATAGATAGATAGATAGAGATAGAGAGAGAGTGTGTGTTTTACATTTGAATGATCAAAGAAATCCAGGATTATTTAAAAAAATCAGGATTATGTTAACTTCACTATCATGTAGATTTATAAAATGTTAACCACTATTTTCTTCTTAACTCTCATGTAGCTATAAATTATAAACAAATGTACAAATACATTTTTAAAACCAACTAAATTATAGAAATTGGCTTAATATGATATAAAGTTCTGAAATGTAATAGAATATTTCATTATTCAGTAAGGACTTAAATACAATCACTTTTTAAAGCTTTAACTGAATTAATTTTTGGTGTATATGTAATATATATATATATATCACCATATATATGCATATATGGTAAATATAATTAATAAATATTTTATTAATAAATAAATATTTTATTAGCATATATTTTATGTACTAATTAAAATATAGTATAAAATATATGCATATAAAATTTTTATTTATAATCATCAGATATCATACATAAACAACCCTAGTAATGAACAAACCTTGAATTTAAATTTTAATGATGTACCATTTGATAACTTTAAATACATTTAAATAAATAAGATCACCATTGCTGCAAAAATCTAAGGTACATACATACGTGTGTTTATATATATATATATATATATATATATATATATATATATATGCGCAAAAATCTAAGGTACATATATACATATATATGTATATATGTATATATATTTAGAATGAGAAATGGAATATTTTCATTACTACTTTTATTATTTTTTATTATCATATATTAAATTCTGATTCAGCAGTTGTAACAAACTTTCATAAACTGGGTAGTCTATGAACAACAACAAAATTTTTTTTCAGTCCTTTCAAAGCCTCGAGTTCAAGTTTGGTGTGTGGTGAGGCTCTGCCTCCTGCATCTTTTTCTCTGTGTCTACCCTCCATTGTAGGAGGGGTCAGAGATCTTTCGCAGAGTCTACTGATACTGATACTTTGGGGCTTGAGCTTTCAATATATGGATCCAAGGAAGAAAACACAAACATGCAGACCAACATACCACTGATAGTAATAGAGAACAGCTTAGTTCAAAGTGCAACTGTGCCCTTGACTGGCATGGAACTGGTTCTTGTGAGCTTTCTGGTTATCTTCACTAGATAATGTCAGTGACAACTCAGTACCATCTCATTTTTTTTTTTTAACTTTCAACAACTTTAAAATAAATAATCTCACCATGGAAATGGTATATTTTACTTGGGAAACATTTAAGAGCAGAAATGCTTGGTTGTAGGACATCAGCATATTTACCATTATGAAGAAATGCTAATTCTTTCAAAATGATTGTGCCATTTACATTCCAACCATCAAAATATGAGCACAATATTGATCCTACATTCTCTCATGAACCAAAGGATAGATTTCCTTGTTTGTTACAGTTAAATTGTGTGTGTGTGTGTGTGTGTGTGTGTGTGAGAGAGAGAGAGAGAGAGAGAGAGAGACAAAGAAAGAGATATATATAGAGAGAAATACAGAGAGAGAGTATGTATATGTGTGTGAGAGAGACACTTTCTTGAACTTTGTTTCTTGTAAGCCTAAGTTGATCTTATGTATTTTACATTATTGTATATTATAGAAAGTTTTAGTCAACATGACAGTTCATCTAACCTATTAATTTATTGATTTCATTTTCTTCATATAAATTCCTTATCCCAAAATTGCTGGTTTATATGATAACCTTATTTTTAAGGTTTTGAGGAATCTCTACATTATTTTCTCTTATAGTTTACAAATCTACTTTCCCAGTAACAGCACAGAAGGGACCATTTCAGTATTATCTCCCATTTTAATTATTGTTCATCTTTGTAATGGTGGCCATTCTACAACTGTAGGCTAATATCTTACTGAAGGTTTAATTTGTACTTCTCTGATGATTAGTGATGACCAAGACAACTCTTAGAAATAATTTCATTGGGGATGGATTACAGTTTCAAAGGTTTAGTCCATTATCAACATTTGGGGAAGCATGGCACACAAACAGACATGGTTCTGGAGGAGTGGCTGAGAGTTCTACATCCAGAGCTATAGGCAACAGGAGGCCACTGAGCCTAGCTTAGGCTTTTTAAACCTCAAAATCAACCTCCAGTAATGATCTACCTCCACCAAATCCACACTACTTCAACAAGGCCACACCTCCTAATCCTTCTCAAGCAGTGCCAAACCATAATGACTAAGAATTCAAATATTGAGCCTATGAGGGCCATTCTTGGTCAAACCACCACACTGATACATATCAGTTTTCATACACTTGACCATTTGTATATCTTCCTTTAAGAAATACCTGTATAGGCTCTTGCCCCCTTTTTCAATTGGCTTGTTTTTTTCTTGCAATTGAAGTCTTCATATATTTTGTATGTTATCACTATATATGTGTGTGGATCACATATAGCTCTTTCCATTACATAGATTATTTTTTTCTCTGTTGTTTAATTGGCTATATAGAAGCTTTTGAATTTACAACCCTGGCCTTTTTCTAATTTTGGTCCTATTGCTAGTGTTTCAACAAATCAATGTCCAGAAATACCTGCTTCAAAATTTCAAGTCTTATATTTAGGTCTGTAGTACATCTTGAATTGATTTTGAATATACAAGTACAGAAGTTCATGTCTCTTCATGTGACAGTGGAAGAGATTGTATTTGCTCACCGTGTGTTTAAAAACCTTGGCCAAAAATCAATTCACCTCAATATCATTGATTTATTTCTAGGCTCTCAACTGTGCTCCATTGGTTCATAAACTGTAGGTCAAGATGGCATGCAGTGGCCCAAGTAAATGAATTCAAAAATATTGGCAACAGTAAAAGGTTTCTGAACACAGAAACACCACGCATTAATTCAAAATCAAATATGTAATGAATTTGAGGTGTTTGGGCAGCAACCTCTCTGCAGTCTTGGATCTGAATACACAAGAAGCACCCTTCGCACTGTTTATGCAACAAACCATGTGGTGCCCGTGAATGCTAACTGAGATGCCTCTGCTGCGGTTTGAGATTATTCATGTTATAAAGTGCAGCATTTTTTACTGTCTGACAGTTTCATTATGCAAAACAGAGACTTTCAGTATCTTCCTGCCATCCTTCCAAAACATGCATACTTCAATCTATTCATTTGAATTCAGTCTTTTTGATTCTCTTAAGACTTCTTTTGTAATCTAATATGATCTATATTGAAGATGATTTGTGTGTGTTTGATAAATATTGTGCTGATTCTGGGAGAAACCAATACATAGAGATGTGGGAGAGAGAAGAAGTGAGAAACTGAGACAGACCAACTGTATAAAGATTAAGCAAAGGGTACAGGGAGAACACAGCATAAGAAATGGCTTACCATTCGGAATGTATGAAGGGGGAAGGAAAGGGAGGGGTAAACAAGGCGCTTTTAAGATGTCAAAGCATTATTTATATGATAAATAAGTATGTAGAGAGAACATAATAGGTGAAATAAGAAAGTACATCTGAGTCACTATGGACAGGAGTCAAACCGGGATCTTCACTCGATAGCTTATGCCTTGATAGGAAATTGAAATTGGTGACTTCTGGACTCATGAAATGAGCAAATAGGACACCCAGAAGCTGCTGGGTTGAGATGTTGGATCAGAGGAAAGAGACAAGAGGGAGATTTGAGGTTGAAAGTATAACCAAGGAAAATATTTTAAATTAGAGTAAGGCAGTGAGTTACATAGAGGCAAATCAAATAGAAACAAAACAAAAACCAAACAGGTTTGTAGTCTAAGAGATCCACTTACAAAATCCCATTTCCATCTATGACTAAGCAAAACTTAAAAGTTATTATACTTATTTATATATGTTTATTTTAATATCTTAATTTTCTGAACTGAACTTCAAGGCAGATGCAATGGCCACATAATACTGGTGAAAAGTTAACTTCTTCCTAGTGTCCAGAAATAAGGGCCCAGTCTGTTTCTCATCTTTTCCAGAAGACCACACTTTGAGTCAGACTGGATTGTTTTGCTAAATATTACAGGAGATATTGGATGTCTTCACCTGAGCAACACGATCTCATGTATTTAAAATAAAGCAGAAAGCAGAGATAACGGTGTTGAGTCACTTTCTCAGCCAGGGTCCTAGCAGAAAGAAGATTTTAATGAAGGACTAACAACTGAGGTGTGAGTAAGAGAGAGGAAAATGTTCCATCACCAGACACAAACAACCCCAGGAAGCCATTACTAAGTCTGAGGCTGGTGGGATAGTAGGAGGAAAGAATATCCATATAACCCAGTGGGAACTAGAGCCTTGTAGGAGGATTGCCAGTGAGCACTGCTCATAAAGAAACCTATAATGTAAAGCTCGCTACAAGTGCAAGGGAAATGTTCACAGCCTTTTCTTTTCCTATCTTTTTTATCACTAGGCAAGAATTCTCTTTTGTGGAATTAAAGGACAAGGTGCAAAGTTCATTCTGCTGATGTCCTTGGCCAGAATGAGCTTCATTGTGCTGAGAGAGAATCTGTCAACAGCTGAAGCACACATGCAATTAGCCATCAAGTATATTCACTATGACAGTGTGCCAGTGATGGGAGAAATCACTCCAACAAAGACAGTCGATGCGTCTCATGGTATACAAGTCTCATTCCCAGTTTTGAGTGACTGAATCCCAAGGAGGTAGCCTCAGGGAAGAGAGTAACTCTACCAAGCAATATAAGCTGGATAGCCACCTATAATATGCAAAGGAGTTCTCTCTGCAAGAAACAGGTTTTTACTTGTGACTCATCTATTCTCTCCAAGTGAGTTAGGTAGCTTACCTTAACCTCCCTGCTTGCCACTTAAAACCCAGTTTTACTTTGATTTCTTGCCCAGTATCCATTTCCTGCTGTGATGTGTTCAAGAGTGATTCTCCAGAACACTGCAGACTTTTAGCCTTCATTTCTTCCACAAGTGCTGAATAGAAAAACACAGAGGTCATGGTATGAGTGAAGTGCTCATGACCGGCCCTGTGTGATGTCTTTGTGATCTTGGACATGTTGTGATTCTTCCGGTTCCCACCTTTAAAAATTAATAAGATAGCTTCTCAGCCTTTGGTCTAAGATCAAATGCAAACTTTACAAGAGCTTTTAGGTTCTTTTAGATACTAATGTTAGATATCGGTATTTTTATGGAAAATAAAGAAAACACAAGGCTACAATTATTGATTTATTTTAAGATGAGAAAAATAGAGTTGTATCTTTACATAATACCAAGATGACAAATGGCTGTCACACTGAACATGTTAGATGGTACTTTTCACTGAGCCATCAACACACAGATACGCAGATACTATGAGAACAAAGCAGTTGGATTTTTCACTTCCTTTAAGTGTTCTGAGCTGACATTAATATTACTGGGTTTAGACTATGCCTATTGTCATAGTTATTATCCATTCATAATAGTTAAGGTACTCAGCTCACTCTGATATCCTTGTATACTATTAAGATATGGAACTGAAAATAAGGAGAAAATAGGAGAAGTAATGAGGAATTGGAGTCCACAAAATAAAAAGTAAAATGGTTGTCTTCACAACCATTAAACCATTGAACCAGTTGGGATCTCTGTCATTTAGAAAATAAGAGCCTGAAGTTGATACCACATGGATATGAGCTGTATACGCTAAAGCAAGCTGCTTAACCTCTACTTTATTACCTGCAATATGGAAATCAGAATCCAAAAATAATATCCATATTAAATTAGATGTAAAATATAAAGGGAATAGTAGAAAAACAAATGACTACCATGATTATTATGGGTACATGAGTTCCAGGCTCACAAATGTTAAAAATTAAACAGGATCCTGTGAATCTTTTCTATATAAGCAACATGCCTCAGATAGATGAGGAGACTCTCTGGGTAAAAAGAGTCTCTTTTCCTCAATTCCTTCTATTCCTGGAACCTGCATAAAGGTGGAAAGGGAGACCTGACTCTCCCAGATTTTTATATGACCTCCACACACATATCTACACATATGCATGCGCTTAAATACAATAAAAGGCAGCATGACCCAGTGTTCATTTTATTCATTATTAGAAATTATGTGTCAGTGGTTTCTAGTAATAGTAATGTTTCATCTCAAAGGCTGCAATCCCATTAGCAAAGCACCACCACAAAATGAGCTACCTCATTTGATTCCATTCCAGCTTATACAGCAACAGAACAGTTCCCAAAAGGAGAGTTCCCAAAGGTATATTTTGAAGCCATTGTCTGGAGGAAGGTTTTCTTTGTGGGGAGTAGTGAGCATATCAGCACTGAGTTGTTTTTTGCTTGTTTGTTTGGTTGGTTTTAGTTTCGAATTCTTAAATACATTTCTAAGTGTTGTTGACATTAGAAACTAACCATCAACGATGTGGTAAACTAATAAGTTAACCCACCTGGCTTCCTTGGTACTTGTCATTGATGTGTGGTAATGTGGAGATCTAGAACCTCTGTAAGTGTTTTGCTTCTCGTCATAAGGTATTCAAGCAAAACCTTAATTATAATTCGGCTTGCCCCAATCCTATTTTGTTTTGCCTAGGACAGAGATTGTGGAAGCAGTTCTGTATAAATGAATGAAATAAGAGTGAAGAAAAAAATTTTCAGGTATAATTAGAAGAAGCTCATTATGCAAGGGAAGTGGTGGGAGAAGCTGACAGCAAGAAAGCATCACCGGCTGAGCAGTATCTCTGTCCGTGGAATCTGTTCACATCAGCCATGGGGACCAGCACGCTCTCTTGCTTAGTCTAGCCCATGCTAGTTAATGAGTATTCACAGAACTATGGGTTCATGATACAAACTGACACTGACTGACTGCTTTGTGTGGAGCAAGGAAGAGTCATTTTCTTCAGGGAGCTGACTTTCTAACTGGAAGCAAACTACACGTGAAATAATATATGACAGAGAGAAAATGAAAAGAACTGAGATTTAGTTAATCTTTGTGATATATCAGGAGTTATTCCAAATAACCTGAATGCTCCATGTCAGGGATGTCTACAGCAATCCTTGGGTGATTCTGCAGTTTTTCAGAAGAGGAATGCAAAGCAGAGAAATTAAGTAAGTAACTCCAGTTTATTGAGGAGCAAATGTTCAGCTCAACATTGATTCATAGAAAGAGCAGATCCCCCCACCCACACCTTAAGTTCTACCTTGGAGCAGGACAACCAAGAGGTCAAAGAATTTATAGGCCAGAGAAATTACTTTAACTTTTGTCTTATAGATGACTTGTGTAAGAAAGGATAACCACAGGATATACTCCATAAAATCATATTAACCAAGAAAATGCCTTTCTTTACGCACTTCATCTTGAGCTCGTGTTTATCCCCAATCCATGGGTGACTGTCCACATCTGGGCAACCTTACCTCAATAGAAGCATCTGCCCCCCAGTGCCTCCTTAAACTCTGAGTGGGCTGGGATCCAGCTGGACACGTAATAGGTTTCAGTGGCAGTAGACAGAGTCTGCACTGTCCCAGGCATGGGTCCAGGCAAGCACTCTACAAGATTAACTGATGTTGGTATGCCAACTCCAGTCCACATCTGAAATAGGTTGTAGACCCTTAAGACCAAGCTATGGCTCCAGTGAGTCTTAGAAGCCTTTTCACTTTACAATGGGAGAATTTCAACAAGTGAAAATGTGACAGTGAGATACTTTATCAGATCAAGTCATCTTCAACATCTATTTTCAAATAATAATAATAAATAATAATAATAATAACTACTTTCTTAAAGCTCTCTTAGAGGAAAGAAAAGATATAAATAAAAATTAATAGATGAATTTATTTTTCTTGGAAAAAAATTACCCCTAAGTATAGAGCAAAATTCCAGTTATTGACTATATCAAATGTCTTATCAAACAAACTCGAGATTTGTTACTTTGGCAAGATGAACAGTGTTCTCCCACTAAGACACTGTGAAATTGCTAACCTGGGAGAAAAGTGAGCAAAGCTTTCCTCTGCTATCATGTTAGAGACTCACAAAATACAGCATTGGGATTTAAAATAAAACTTAAGAAATTCAAAGTATGGCATGACTGATTATTTTGAGAACTCAAGAGAAAATTAAAATATTCTAACACAAAGGCCTACTGGAAGAGAACAGATGTTTAAGAAAACTAAAAAAACTAAATAAATATATAACATCACTGTAAACACTCCACCAGCTGGCATCCTACAATTATCCAAAAAGTACACCCCTTTCTCAAAGCTGGAATGTGATAGTCTGTTCACACCATGATCCCTACATCTGTAATTTGCATTCATGTGTATTTTTAGTCACTTATTATCAAAGCAAAAATGCAAAATCAGCTTTAAGCTGCCAATGCATGTGTGGCATGGCAGTTTGAATGGGAAATGTTCCCCATAGGCTCAGGTATTTAAACACTTGGTGTCCATTGGGTGGTGCTGTTTGGGGAGGTTTAAGTGGTGCAGCCTTGCAGAAGAAAGTAGACCTCTGTGCTTGGCTTTGAGATTTTTCTAGCCTCACCTCAGGTCCAGTCTACTCACATTGCTTTATGTTTGTTTCTGAAGATATGAGCTCTCAGCTTCCTTCTGCCAGCCTGCCACTTGCTGCCATGCTCCTCTGGTATGATAGGCTCATACTTTTGAAACCATAAACTCACATAAACTTACCTTTAAATGACCTTTGGTCGTAGTATCTTATCATAACAACAGAAAAGTAACGAATGTACACACTTTCTTCCAAATGCAAACTCTTGTTAGGATTAAGTTATCTATATCCAAATACTATCATACACATCTAATTAATTAATATACATAATAACTTCAAAAATAACATTGTTTAGTGATGGTCTTATTTATCCTACAAGCCTAAAAAGGAACCTCCCAGAAATGCCTGGATCCTAATCCCTGAAACCTGTAAATCTCTGAAGCCTATTATGTCACAAATAGGCTTTGCAAACTATATTAGAGTAAATATTTTGAGACAGAATGATTTTCCTGCATTACACAGTTGTGTCCAATGTGATAAGAAAAGTTCTTATCAGAGAGAAGCAGAACAGCCAGGGAAGATGGGAGAGAATTTGAAAGTGCACACTGTTGGCTTTTGTCTTAGTTTGGGTGTTACTGCTGTGAACAGACACCATGACCAAGGCAACTCTTATAAAGGACAACATTTAATTGGGACTTGCTTATAGGTTCATAGTTTCAGTCCATTACCATCATGGGAGGAAACACAGCAGAATCCCAGCAGGCATGGCACTGAAGGACCTGAGAGTTTTACACCTTCATCCAAAAGAAGCCAGGAGCAGACTGTCTTCAGGGTAGCTAGGAAGAGGGTCTCAAAGCCCACTTCCAGTGACACACTTCCTCCAACAAGGCCACACCTGCTCCAACAATGCCATACCTCCTAATAGTGCTACTCCCTGGGCTGAGCATATTCAAACCACCACAGCCTTGAACACAAAGGAGTGGGCCATGGGCCAATCAAGGTAGGCCACCTCTAAAAGCTGAGGCAAAGAAATATATTCTTGTCCCCAGCCTTTGGTGATGCTTTTGATGTTAGTACAGTGAAGCCCATTATTAGTAAGATAATAAGTTAATGTCATATTAAGCTACCTTTTTTGCAATATGTTTTCACTGCAATAAGTTTCTAGAGTGGAGTGGGATATGCCCAGTAGGTTTACTGACGTAAGCAACTTTTATTCACTCAATGGATTGTATGTCTTTGTTGGATATTATCTAATAGTTCAAGTACATACAACTCCAAGTTATTGTGACCATGATCCTATGCTGAGGATGGGGGAAGAGATATTTTTTAATTTAAATTTGTGTTTTGTTACTTTTTTGTGTATTATGGTGTAGTGAGGTAAGAGTAGAGGGACACATGCATATGTTACAGCTGTGTAGAAGGTGTGGGACAACCTTATGGAGTCAATTCTTTCCTTATGTGGGTTCTGGATAATTAAGGTTATACAGTAAGCATTTTTAACTGCTGAGCTACCTTCTTAGCACAAGATCCTATTTTCACTGGTTTTGTTTGAGTGTTTTGAGATGGGGTCTTGTTATGTGGCATTGGTTAGTCTGGTGCTCACTCTGTAGCTCATGCTACTCTCAAGTAATGACATTCCTCCTGCCTCAGCTTCTCTTGTGCTAAGGTTATAAGCATGTGCTAAACAATATCTGCCTTAAAAGGAGCCCAGACTGGCCTTGAACTTAGGTACACTTCCTTCATCCTCTTCAGTGGTCTGTCTGCAAAGCTTCACCTTATACAGGAATCCATACTCTTCTCCTTGGCTATCAGAACATCACCCCCTTCCCATTTGCAAAAACAATGTTTAATAGAAAGGTAGGAGTCTAAAACTTGAAGCTAATGTAAGAAGAGATTAAAAGGATTTCCACTTTTTAATGGACTTAACTTACAAAGAACTCTACCAGTACCAGATAGGTGGGGATCCTACATCCACAAACTGATTTCTTTCCTCTTCAAAAACTCTACTTTCCTCTGTGTCCTAAAGTTTAATGAGAATACTATTATGGAGACAACCTAATGTCTAGATCCCCTTGGATGAAGGGAAGGGATGAAAGGAAGAGATGAAGGGAAGGGATGAAGGGAAGGGATGGAAGGAAGAGATGAAGGGAAGGGATGATGGAAAGGGATGAAGAGAAGGGATGAAGGGAAGGGATGGAAGGAAGGGATAAAGGAAAGGGATTAAGGGAAGGGATG
>NW_021620801.1:3408099-3413039 GCF_004785775.1 Grammomys surdaster | reverse complement strand
AAGGGATGTAGGGAAGGGATGAAGGGAAGGGATAAAGGGAAGGGATGAAGGGAAGGGATGAAAGGAAGGGATAAAGGGAAGGGATGAAAGGAAGGGGTGAAGGGAAGGGATGAAGGGAAGGGATGGAGGGAAGGGATGAAGGGAAGGGATGAAGGGAAGGGATAAAGGGAAGGGATGGAGGGAAGGGATGAAGGGACGGGATGAAGGGAAGGGATAAAGGGAAGGGATGGAGGGAAGGGATGAAGGGAAGGGATTAAGGGAAGGGATGGAGAGAAGGGATGAAGGGAAGGGATCGAGGGAAGGTATGGAGGGAAGGTATGGAGGAAAGGAATGAAGGGAAGGGATGAAGGGAAGGGATGGAGGGAAGGGATGAAGGGAAGGGATGGAGGGAAGGGATGAAGGGAAGGGATGGAGGGAAGGGATGAAGAGAAGGGATGAAAGGGAAGGGTTGAAGGGAAGGGATGAAGGGAATGGAAGAGCTGAGTTAGCCTGTCCCATGGTTAGAGTTGAATGTATTCTTACCTGCTTCATAGTTCTCAGCACATTGTAAGGTAGTCAGGGTATTCTGGGTAGAATCCCTTGCTTTCATCAAACTGTAAATAAATCTATTTTCTTTAATCAGTTTCTCTGTAATACAGGGAACTGATGTAGAGGGTTTTGGTGCGTCATTGCCTGTAACAGTGTAAGGTGAAGTCTAGTTTATCATTTTAGTCTCATGTAAGACTCATGGTTTGAGGCCATATCAAAGACCTTTAGATCATAAACTTTTTTCCTCTTCACAGAATTATTCCTAATTATAGTCTATACTTGAGTCTTTAATAACTTTTGGAATAATATTTATACACATTTATGTGTATGGTATAAAGAATTGATCCAGGTTAATCTGCTTGTATGTGGATGTGTAATTATCCCAGTAGAGTCTATTGGAAGAGAGTACCCATTGTTCCCACAAAATGCTTTGATACATTTGAAGAAAAATAGGCAATTGCTTCTGAATTCTCAATATTATTATATTGATCTATATATCTATTCTTATGTCAGTAGCATACTGTTTAAATTACATAGTTTTATAATAAGCTGTGAAAATGAAAATGAAAGTACCCCAACTTTATTACATTTCAAAAAGAAATGTTTTCTGTTCTGGGAACTGTTATATTTCTGTCTACAGTTTTGATATCACAGTGTTAGCATTCTGATAGGTCTTGTTGTCTCACACTCGGGAGAATTGATTTTTTTTCCTTCTTAAACTAGTCTTGCCCATGATGTAGATAAATATAATTGTACCTAGTCATGTGTTAATACCTGGCTCCCTTGGGTTTATTTTATTAGTAAGTTAAAGACATGAGTTCTTTTCCTGGAAGAAAGTTTGACCTGTCAGTGACTGATTCATGCTACTTCAATCACACATCAACTTGGCAGTAGTAGCAATTCATCCTGCCTTTCCAGCTGGTTCCTTTCCCATGTCCACTCAGCATTGTCCAGTCTCATGATGGCTTGGTTCCTACTTAGCCCGTCTCCCTTTTGGCCTCAAGCCCCATTCACTTCTAATTGTCCACTCTGCCATCTTCTCCCAAGAGAATGGTTGTGTTCCAAAATCTATGACCTAGATTTCTTTCTTATAATGTGAGCATTTGTCTCTTCCTAGTTCATGTCATAGGACACATAAGGCATTATGAAATTGTAGGGCAGATTTTACAAGCATTTTTGTTGTTAACCATGTCATATCCAAATTGTGTAATTGTAGTTTGTGAATCCTTCTCACCAGCTTCTCATTCATAGAATAAAGAGATTGATAGCTTGTATATAAATCTCAACTTCCTATTAGCCTTTGCCTGAAAGTAAATAGGTAACATTTAAAAAAACCTCATAGGAGATCTGGGATATACATATATAAGATAGTATACATTCATCTGGCATTTAATATCTATGTATTTGTGCAACTCTAACATGCCAGCTAGGTATGGCAGGAATGTGGAGAAGGTGAACATTTCTAAACAGAACTGATATTCTGCCAGTTCATTTGATAGTTGTAAAGATAGATTGACTCTTTTACCTATTATACTCTGTGGTTCTCACTCTTTGATCAAGTAGCTTCATAAGGAAATTAATTTCACAGGTCTGTGGAGGATATAAAATTAGACATAGAGAATCGGGAGGTGTTTGTATCAGCTAAGTTGTGAAATAATAATAATAAAAATCACTAGCTGAGACTGAAGTGCTGTGGTGGTTTGAATGAGGAATATCCCCCCATAGTCTTGGGCATTTGAATACTTCATCTTCAGTTGATGGCACAGTTTTAGGGAGGTTTAGATGATAGATCCTTGCTGGGGAAAATATAACATTGAGTATGAGCTTTGAGATTAAACAACTCATGCCCCTTCTAGTTTGACATCTCTGCTTCACGCTCATGGTTGAGCTATGAACCTTAAGCTTCCTACTCCTGTAAGCATGTACTCTGTTTGTTGCTCTGATTTCTTGCAATGATGTACTATGGTCTACATAGTAGACCTGGAATCATAAGCATGAATAAACTATTCATGCTCTAAGTCACCTTTTGTCATTTTATGACAGCAACAGAAGAGTAATCAATATCCAGGCGAAAACTTAGCTAACATTTTCAGCTGTAGAGAAGGCATAAGGAGCATGTAGGGGCCAAACAAATAACTATATGCAGATGACCATATTTAAGAACAAGGACCCACTATCGTGTATGTATGTTGAAATGAAGCTTTACATCATGCCTCTGGATGATTTTCTTATTGCTATGGTAGTGACTTGTCATTAAGCCACAGAAATTTAGTATCTCATAGTTCTGAAGCTTAAAAGTCTGAAGTGAGTTATACTGGGCTGACATCTGGAGGTTTGAGAGAAGAACCTGGTCTCCTGCCATTCCAGCCTGGCTCATGGCCCTCTATCACCTCAGTCTTTGCTTCTGTTGTGTCAAGTCCTCTGACTCTGACCCCATGCTTCTTGCAGGCGAGGACTCTGGTAATTGCATTGAGTCAACATGGATAATATCTGCATCTTAAAATGTTTCACTTGATAGCATCTTTAAAGTGTTTTTCCTTTGTAAGTCTGGGATGTGGATATTTTAACAGTGCTTCTCAACCTTCCTCTGGCTGCAACCTCTTAACACAGTTTCCCATGTTGTGGTCCCAACTCTGCTTGGGACCCCAATCATAAAATTATTTTTGTTGCTACTTCATAACTGTAATTTTTCTATCATTATGAGTCAATAGTAATGTAAAGATCTGAAATGTAGATAGTCTTAGGCAACCCCCCAAGAAAAGATCATTCAACCCCAAAGGGGTTACAACCCACAGATTGAGAACCACTGTTTTAGAAGGTCATTATTTTGGCTACCACAGTGTGGATCACCCAGGTGTCTATCACAGCGCCCATATCTGTCACAAAGAAAGAGGCAAGAATGGTTTGTGTAATACCTAAGATGATAATGACACAAACCCATGACTGTTAAACTATTCCAATAATTTGAAAAAAAGATGAATGGCAAAGCAATGTACAGTGGGAACAGATATGTGGAAAGAGTTTACTTGGTGTACGTATATCCAAGTACAGAATATAGAGGTTAGCTGAGGAGTTTCTATGAGCTGTGGATAGAGATGGGGACCAAGAATTTCAATGTTTTAATTCTTTGGCTTAGAACTTTAGGTATACATTTGAGTGTACATTTCAAATGTCACAAAGCTAAGCATTCCTGAAGAGTGTCACTGTCCCTTCAGAGAAACTAAGAAGTCAGCATGAAGGTCAGAGAGCAATTTTGTGGATTACAGGGATTTAACTCAGGTTTTCTGGCTTGACAGTGAGTACCTTTCCCTGATGAGCTCTCTTGTTGGCCTTTAAAATGTACTTTTGTAGGCATTGCCCATGAGCATGGTCAGTAATTAGTTGGCCCATTAGACATCTAAATAAGTATTAAATATCTTGTGTCTTCTGGATCCTATTGGAAGTTGCTGGGATACAAGGAAAGTAGGGTTCCTATAGCTAAAGCAGAAAAAACAGAACCAAAAGCAACAATGAGACCATATTGTGCATGCAGAAAAGGAGCCTGGCATGGCTGTCCTCTGAGAGGCTTTACATGCAACTGCCTGGGACAAATGCAGATACTTAAAGCCAACCATTGGATTGAGATTTGGGATCAATGTGGAAGAGTTAGAGGAAGGACCAAAGGAGCTTAAGGGGATTGCAACCCCATAGGAAGAACAAGTATCAACTAACCGGGAGCCATCAGAGATCCCAGAGACTAAGCCAAAAACCAAGGATTATACACAGGCTGGTTTATGGCACTGGGCACATGTGTAGAAGAGGACTGCCTCGTATGGCCCAGCGGGAGAGGATGCGCTTAATCCTTTGGAAATCTGATGCCCCAGGAAGAAGGATGCCAAGAAGCAGAAGTGCTTGCTGACAGGAGCCTGGTGTTGCTGTCCCCTGAGAGACTTTGCCAGCTCCTGACCAATATAGAAGTGGATGCTAATGGTCAACTATCGCACTGAGCACAGGGACCCTAATGAAAGAGTTAGGGAAAGGACTGAAAGAGCTGAAGGGTATTGCAATCCCATAGGAAGAACACTGATGTCAACTAACCTGATAGCCCCCACCAGAGCTCCCAGGGATGAAACTGCCAACTAAGGAGTACACATGGAGGGACTCATGGCTCCAGCTGCATATTTAGCAGAGAATTGTCTTAACTGGTCCTGTGGAGGCTCAATGCCCCCAGTGTAGGGGGATGCTAGGGTGGTTAGGTGGTGGGTAAGGGAGCACTCTTGTAGAGGCAGGGGAAAGGGGAATGGGATGGGAGATTGCAGAGGGGAAACCCAGAAGGGGGACAACATTTCAAATGTAATAGATAAAATAACCAAAAAAAAAAAAGAGAAAGAGAGAGAGAGGGATATATATATATATATATATATATATATATA
>NW_021620801.1:3384427-3407999 GCF_004785775.1 Grammomys surdaster | reverse complement strand
AGAGAGAGAGAGAGAGAGAGAGAGAGAGAGAGAGAGAGAATAGCATCCTTATGTATGAGCGAGCTATGATCTGAATCCTCAAAAAAGCATTTATAAACTTGTCCCTTCTGGGTTTGTGGTATAAATGCTTTAGAGCTAGGCAGTAGATTAGAGCAGTGGACCTTCATCCACCAATCACTTCCTTAAAATCCTCAATGCATATAACTTATAGAAGTTCCTCAAGAATTCAGTCATTCATCTTTTGAAGCAGACTTAAAATTTTGAGGTATCTTGTTGCTCAAGTAAAATACTTTATAGCTATAGGTCCCTGGCCTGACTCTGGGATGTTGACTCATGACAGATGACACGTTCTGATTACAACATACATTTTTGCAGGTTACATCTCTCCTATGGTTTCTTTGAAACCAAATCACAGCCTACAAAAACATTCAAGCCAAACTTTTCTGGGAACCCCGATGAAACCATTAATCAGGTAATGGATTTTTCAGATAATTGAATTGAATTTCCTCTTCTCCAATTCAGTTATGAAAAAAGCAAATGCTTCACATTTTTATTACAGGACCCCAGGGCTCTCCTCAAAATCAAATAAACAACCTGCAAACATGACGTTTGCTCAAATTTATTTTTTTGTTCATTCAATTCTTTGATTTACTCAGAGATATATGAGAGTCCGAGTTAGACCTCAGTTTACTTAGCAATCAGGGAGGAAGAAAAGGAAATAAGAAAGGGAAAAGGGGAGGCAGGGGTGGAAAAAGACTAGAAAGGTATCTTACATTCAGCAGTGTTCTTACAATTGTACTTATGTACACTCAGAACAGAAGGTAGAGGACATTTAGCATAAAGTAGTTGATCAACCACAACCAAAACAAAAATTCCATAGACCTGTTTTAACCTCTTGCTTCCTAGCTTCTGTAAAACAAACAATAATGCACATTTTTTCAAATGAAATTTCACAAAAGTCTAGGTTTACCTTTGTTGCCACTTACAGGAAAAATATAAAATCAGACTTCTAGAAGCAGAGAGAAGAAGGTGGTTGCCAAGGACTACAGGGCAGAGGAAAATGGAAGCATATGAGTCATGGGTGCAGTTTCAACTATATAAGAGGATTGACTCTGTAGAGTGCCTCCAGTTACAATGTTGCTATGGAGACAGACTTTTGTTATGTTCTTGCTACTTTAAAAGAATAATGAATGAAGATGGTAGGAAAAATATTAGAAGGAATGCATATAATTATGGCATGTTAAATGATTTCATAGGTATGTATGTCCAAACTTATCAGGTTTTACACTCTAGATATTTATAGATTTGTATACATCAACCTTCATAAACTTTAAAAAATAAGAATTATTTTTTAAACACTGACAGGATGTTTTAGTAAAAAAAGGAGAACTGTCTCTTACAAGAGTAAAGCAGATAGCTATGAATAATATGGGTTATTTGAAGAAACTTGGAATGGGAGTGGGAGGGAAAAATAAGAAAGTAAGCTGGATCTTTCTTTTTTAATTTTTTTATTGGATATTTTATTTATTTACATTTCAGATGTCATCTCCTTTCCCCATTTCCCCTCTCTAGAACCCCCATCCCATCTCCCCTCCTCCTTTTTTGCTTTTATACTATTTTAATTACATGCAAGTATTAAGGTCAGCTCTAGACCTAGGGACCAGCAATATAATAGATGCAAATAGTCAAGAAACAAGCAAGACAATAAACAAAATTCTATGAACACTCCTGTGATCATTGTTTCTAAGGGTTTATCGGGATGACCAAAATATCTGAGCCAACTTCCCTGTCCTAGCCCAAAGTCATTTTCATGTCTGAGCCTACTTCCTTGTTCTAGCCTAAAATTTAGATTCCTGCCTGAAATTACTTCTTTGTTCTAGCCTAATGTCGGATTCTTGCCTGAAACCTACTTCCTTGTCCTTGGCCAATGTCATATTACTGCCAAGCAGCCCATTTCCTTGTCCTTGGCCCATGTCACATTCTTGCCAAGCAGCCCCAAAGGCTCTCCACCTCTCCTCCTTTTTTATTTTGTTAACAAGACTGAGCCTGATTCATGTTAGTTCTAAAATTTACAATGGTAGTCATTATAGTTAGGAAAATGTTTAAAAACACTTGCTGTGTATTTGGCATAATTCTAATACCTCTATGGATGTTTTAACTTTATGTAGTGAGCTTATGAATTTCAAGAATTCTGCTCTATTGAGCACTGATGAGGTAGATTCTGTTGATAAAATTACTCATGGCCTGAGATCAGTATTTCTATTTTGATTAAGCTTCAAGAATGGCATATATAGCTTCATTATGCTTGCCCTTTTTGTCTTGGGAATACTTTTATTCCTGCCCATCATGTTAAAGTTTGTTTTAAACAAGATCAACATGTTGGCAGCCAAAGTACATGGCTTGAACCTGAAAATGGACCACCAGAGAGAGTTATTAAGTTAACAGGCTGACAAGCCAAGGATGGGTAAGATTCTACACAGAGCCTTACCAACCTAAGACAGAGATGCATTGCTTTTGATAGTTCATATTTCATGACAGGTAAGGAAAGCATTCTTGTCAGAAGCTGGATCTTTCAAATACTGGTAGAAACTTCTCTAAGGCAGGCAGGAATGTAGGAAGAGCTAAGGTAGGAGGAGTAAGGAGAGGAAGAGGAGGAGTAGGAAGAGGAAAAGAAAGAGGAGGAGTTAGGAGGAGAGATGTAGGAGCGATGGAGGTGGATGTTCACATGTCTGTAGCAGCCAGAGGTAGTTGATATATCTAGGTTGGATATTGGGTTACACTTCTGATTGTGTGGGCACCTTGTTACTGATCATTACCAAATATATAAGCTTTTGGATAATTTAAGCATTACAGTCTCATTTTCCTACTGGGCCCACATGGATGGCAGGATGGTATGGGCAATGCTCAGCCTTGCGGAGACAGCATGGGAGATTGGCATAGGTGGTGTCTCGAGGGTGGCAAGGCTGGTGTTTCTGGCAGGCCAGTTCTAGCTGTGGCAGCACACATGTGGTCTCTGGCCAAGAAACAGGGCAACTGAGCTAGGCAGAGCCACTGCAGCTTAGATAGTCTGCTTGACCTGAGGACGATTTTAAACAATTAATGCAACACAGGACCTGGGAGTTGTCAGAGAATATTTTCTATGTAGGAATTATACTGGCATTATCAAAGATCAGGCTAGTGACAGCTTTTGGCTCCCCCATTCTCCTTGTTTCTTATTATTTTCTCAGATTAAGAAGAAGTGTGCACCAGCCAAACAAATTTGCTATCAATACCAGCACACATTGAAACTTCTGAGAGCAAAACTCTTTCACATGTTTCCAAGGACTAGGCTACAGTGCTCCTAAATCCATACTTCAGCTTCTCTCTTTACTGGTGTGGCAGGAACCAAATGGATGTCCCTGTCATCTCCTTCCCTCAGCTATCCTGACATTACCTAAAAGAAGGTCAGGCTTTGCCAGGCAGGATCTGTGTACAAGAAAGTGTAATGATGGGAAATGGCTATCTTGATCACCCAGACAGTAAAGCCATTCCTGTCACTTGCCTCCCACTCACAGAAGAAATGGCACATGGATGACACCTCAGGCAACACACTGTGCAACACACTGGCAAGTTTCTCTCCAGCAAAAGCAGATACCATTCCGTTTTCTATCATCGGTTTCTTTGGCCTGTGGCCAAATAAACTTCATAGGAATGGAACTGTGCAGCTTGCCACTCTGTGCTCTGGAATGGGACTGTGCAATGTTCCATTCTGTGCTCTCTTTGCTCAGTGTGTATTAGGGACATCATCCACCAATCCACAGTCTCTTCTTTCCTGTTTCTGTGTTGTTTTGTATCCTATAAGTATGTGACTGCATTTGCATTTACAACAAGTTTGTTTTCAGATTAATTCTACCAAATAAGCTATTATGAGTTTCATTAAAATAAAAAAAAATTGTCCATACTTTTGGGGATATCTGTGTACCTTCCTGAAACTAATTATTGGGTGATTGGCACGGAGACTAAATCCCTTGTGGATATTCCTTTATGTTGTACAGAGTCTAATTTCTATATTGGAAGTATTAAGTTAGTTGGAAGTATATTGTTATACTTAGTATATTATTAAGTATGTTAAGTAAGTTATTGGAAATATATTGTTAGCTTTTAATCATAAGTATCCTAGTAAGTGTTTATAACTCATTGTGATATCAAATCCTACTTCCATGTTTATGAATAAAAGTACCTTTTTGTAATATTACTGTTTTGAAAATTCAGTGTACATATACCAGCTCATTTCTTTTTGTGGTGGGTGTTTTATCACTGTCTCCATCCCTGTCTCTCTCACACCTAAAAATACATAGTGCTTTTTTTTTTTAATTCAGACTGAAAACATTTACAGGTTATTTTTCTTATTATGTGATTTTCTTTGTTCTTGTCTTTTCATCTTTAAAACAAAATCTTTTAAAAAGAAAACTGGTAAAATATAGCTTATTGATTTTTCTTAATAAATTGTTGTTTCTCATAAATCATATCTAAGAAATCAATACTGAGCTTGAGGTCACTGACGCTACTGCCTGTTTTCTTTTGCAACTTTTAAGGTATTCTACTTTTATTCTTAGATCTATGATGTGCTAGTTTTGGTGTATTGGTTGTAAATGGGTCAAGGTTCATGCCCTTACACAAGGATGTCTTTTTGTTTCAGAAGAATTTGTTTAAAATTCTTTCCTCTCCTTGCTGAAGAGCTTCGGTACATTTATCATACATCAGTAGATCACTGATCAAGCATATTGGTCTATTTCTGGACTTTTGAATGGTTTAATAAGAGCTGATATCACTTTATTGTATTAATTGTTCTACTATAGTTGCATTTTGCTTTATTTTGTTTTTGTTATTTTAGAATCAGCCTGTCAAATATAATCAATACCTGCTAAAACTTGGACTACATTAATGATGTGGATTAATTTAAGGAGAAGTGGGATATCAGCATCAACTTTTCTGCATCATCATTTCTGCACCAACTTTTATAGGTTTTATTATTGAAATTTTGTAATATTTTGTTAGATCTATCTCTAAGTATAGTTTTAGGTTCAGATGCCATGAAATTGGCATTATTTTTACATTTTTTTAAGTTCCTGCTTTTCTTTTTCTTTCCTATCAATTAATTTTTTCACTTTTCATTCTGATTGCAGCTTCATTTCACCTCCCAGTCCCCCCTTATGTAGTCCCCTCTCTCCCTTTCCCTCTCTTCTCTGAGAAGGTTGAGGGCCCTTGGGCATCAACCCACCCTGGCACATTAAGCCTCTTCAGCACTAGGCATATCCTTTCCCACTAAGGCCAGAAAGCCAGTCCAGTTAGGGGAACAGGATCCACTGACAGGCAACAGAGTCAGAGACTGTGTTCACTCCAGTTGTTGGGGAACCTGCATGAAGACCAAGCTGTACTTGTGCTACATATCTCTTTGGTTGGTGGTTCAGTCTCTGGGAGCCCCTAAGGGTCTAGATTAGTTCACTCTGTTATTCTTCTTGTAGACTTCCTATCCCCTCTGAGTCTTTCAATACTTCCCCAAACCCTTCCACAAAGACTCCCTGTGTTCCATATTTTGGTTAACTGCTCGATGGAGCCTCTAAGGGAGTAATTATGCTAAGCTCCTGTCTGCAAGTATAGCAGAATATCCCTAATAGTTTCAGAAAGGGATTGTTTCTTGACCATGGGATGGGTTTTAACTTGGGCCAGTCATTGGTTGGCTATTCCCTAAGTCTCTGTTCCATCTTTGTCTCTACACTTCCTGTAGGCAGAACAAATTTGGGGTCAAATGTTTTGTGGGTAGGTTGGTGACCTTATCCTTTCAGTGACAGTCCTGCCTAGCTACAGAAAGTGGTCACTTCAGGAGTCATATCTTTAGCTGCTCCAGTCTCAGCTAGGATCACCCCCATAGAATCCTGGGAGCTTCCCAAGTCCCAGGTCTTTAGCTAGTTCCAGAGATGTTCCTGACCCATGTCTGTTCTAATTCCCAGTCCTCTCCCATATGCCCACACCTGATCCCCATCCCTATTCCCCATCTTACCCCCTCTCCCACCCACTTCTTTCCATCCATCTGCCTCTGATGACTATTTTCTTTATCTGAGTGAGATTCAAGCATCTTCCCCTAAGCCCTCCTTGTTATTTAGCTTCTTTGATTCTGTGGATAGTAGCTTGGGTATTCTGTATTTTATAGCTGATATCCACTCATAAGTAGGTATATGCTATGCATGTTTGTTTGGCGGTGTCTGGGTTATCTCTCAGGATGGTACTTTCTAGTTCCATCCATTTGTCTGAAAATGTCATGATGTCCTTATTTTTAATAGCTAAGAGTATTCCATTGTATAAATGAACCATGATTTCTTTATCCATTCTTTGGTTGACGGACATCTGGATTGTTTCCAGTCTGGCTATTACAAATAAAGCTTATATGAACATAGTTGAGCAAGTATCTTTGGTGGGGTGGTATAGATTTTGCATCTATGCCCAAGAGTGGTATAGCTGAGTCAAAAGATAAAACTATTCCCAATTTTCTGAGAAACCATCAAACTGATTTTCAAAGTGGCTGTATATGTTTGCATTCCAACCAGCAATGGAGGAGTGTTCCTCTTGCTCCACATCCTTGCCAGCATATGCTATCTCTAGAGTTTTTGATCTTAGAAATTCTGATGGGTATAAGGTAGAATTTTATAGTCATCTTGATTTGCATTTCCCTGATGACTAAGGACTTTGAACATTTCTTTAAGTGCTTCTCAGCCATTAAATATTCCTCTGTTGAAATTTCTGTTTAGATGATGTACCCCAGTTTCTAATTGGATTATTTGGTTTGTTGGTGTCTAAATTCTTAAGTTCTTTATATATTTTTGATATTAGCCCTCTGTCAGATGCAGGTTTTGTGAAGATCTTTCCCCATTCTGTAGGATGCCATTTTGTCCTATTAATGATGCCCAGTGGCCTTTGCCGTACAGTTGATTTTCGGTTTCATGAGATCTTATTTATTAATTGTTGATCTTAGAGTCTGAGCTATTGATATTCTGTTTAGGAAGTTGTCTCCTATACTAATGTATTCAAGGCTATTCCCTACTTTCTCTATTAGATTTAGTGTATCTGGTTTTACGTTGAGGTCTTTGATCTACTTGGACTTGAGTTTTGTACAGTGTGATGGATATGGATATATTTGCATTCTACTGCTTTACTTTGCACATCTAAAGGAATAGTGTTTGCATTGTTTATTGGCTTTGAGATTTGAAACTTTTTCTACCATCATTTACTATACTACTCCATGTTGTATGTGTTTGTTTGTTTGTGTGTGTGTGTGTGTGTGTGTGTGTGTGTATTGGGTGTATTCTGTGCACAATCATGTGGCCTATAGCTGAGGGAGTTTACATCTCTGCTTCTCTGTGCTGGGGTGTAATTCAGATTTTTATTTTAATGATATCAAAAGAAGCTGCTCACCAACTTATAGTTAAATATGATGTTATCCACAGGCCCTGCCCCCCAATGCTTTCTAGCAGATTTGGTAATTTTCCTTCCATTTCTGTTTTACCAAGAGTTTGCATTTTTATTAGTCACATATGCATGTTGAGTTTTATAAATGCTTTACTTTACCCATTCAGCAGATTTATTTTCAGCCTTGTTAACATGTAAAAAATACTAATTAATTTTTAACAATTTTGCATACTTAGGAATACCCTCCATGGTCATGATGGAATTTATTTTTTTTTTCTGAAACCATCTTGCTTATAATTTGTTAAGGAAATTTGTGCTTATATTCAGGAGAGTGTATGTTTACAGTTTTCCCTTTTTAAACTCCCTTGTCCCAGTTTGATATGATGATAGTGCTGAACTCATAAAACATATCAGAACACAGTCCTAGGATATTCAAATTCCTAGCATATATTGTGAATTAAGCTTTATGAGGAATTTGTTCATTTCTTCTAAATGTCTTAATTTGTATACATAATATTATATATAGCATTGTTTTAATATGCTTCTGCATGTCTAGAGTCTCCAGGACAAATTTTCACCTACTTTTATCCTCAGCTTTTTCTTTTATTTAAATTTACTTTTCTTTTTTTATGATTTTTAAGATGAATCTTAAAAACTACTTAAAAGAACAAAAAGCTAAGATTTATTTTATTTTCAATTACATTCATGTCTATGTGCAAGCATGTGCTGAACCTAGAAAAGAAAGTTGGATGCCCTGGGCCTGGAGTTGTAGGAAGTGCTGAGTCACCTTACTGTAAAACTATCTCTGTAGATTCTCTTTAAAGAGTTTTTTTTTCACTCAGTGATGTATCTTGTACCATCACAACTCCAACTACTCATTTATTCTTCTTTTCCATAATTCCCTACAATACTGACTATTCTGTTTGTTCACAACTTTTCATGTGGATGATCCAGTGATGTGATTTCTCTCCTGCAGGTTTCCCCAAGCTTGTGTAATCTATTGATGCACCTGCTTCAGCTTCAGGATACAGATGGGCCTTGAGTTTCACGAAGTTTCCTTTCTACTCTAGCATTTTAGGTGATACTTCCAAACCAGTTTGTTACTCAATTCATGGCATCCTCGTTTTATTAGAACAATGACTTTCAGCTTACTAATGAGTATTTTTAATTTAAAATTTTTATTTCCTTAAGAATTTTATGCAGGAGTATATCATTTCAATATCTTCCTCTTGCCCACAAACTCTTCTCATGTCCTTGTATTAGACACTTTTCATTGCCTTGACAAAGTGCTATGGCCAAGGCAATTTCTTAAAGAAAGCAAGTAATTTGAGAGGTTAGAGCTTACATCCTTATGCAAAAGTACTAGGTAGAGAGAGAGAGAGAGGGAGAGAGGAGGAGCGAGAAAGGAAGAGGGAGAAAGAGAAGGAGATGAAAGGGAGAATGAAACAGAGAGGGAGGGGGTAAGGAGAAGGGGAGGGGGAGGGGGGAGGGAGAGGGGGAGAGGACCCTAAGTAGGAATAGTTTAGGCTTTTGAAACCTAAAAGCCCACTCCGGTTACACATCTCCTCAAATAAAGCAACACCTTCTAATCCTTCCCTAACAATTCCACCAAATTGGGACCAAGTATTCAAACACAAGGACTGTTCTCTCATCCAAACCACTACACCCTCCATTCCCTCTCCACTCCCTCAATCACTTGAGAATGGATGACATATTGGGGAGTTCATTCTTGCAGAATCCTAATTCTCCCTCTCTCAGCACCCAGTTCTTCCCCACTTCCCCTCCCCTCTGTATCCATTTCCTTTATGTGTCTCCTTAGAAAAGAATAGGCTTCTAAGAAAAAACAATCAACATAACAAAATAAGATATAATGAGATAAAGCCAAACCTTCATATCAAAGTTAGACAAGGCAAGCA
This sequence comes from Grammomys surdaster, assembly GCF_004785775.1. Lineage (NCBI taxonomy): Eukaryota > Metazoa > Chordata > Mammalia > Rodentia > Muridae > Grammomys > Grammomys surdaster. The sequence goes on along the minus strand of NW_021620801.1, from coordinate 3,398,640 downwards.
AACAACAGAAGAGTTCTAAGAGTATACAAAAGAAACAGAAACTCAGTAATTTTATTTGATAATAAATTAGTAATTTCTCTGGGTAGAAAATGGATATTAAATGTTTTATTTTTTATACTGATTCTTCAAGAACACTGAACAAGCATAGAGCCAAAACATAATGCAGCTTTTATTTTGATGGTTAAATACTCTTCAGATTTGTGGAAAACTATTTTTTAACATGCAGGGAGACCAAAATTGGCTTAAAAAAATAAATTTCCATTGACATCCTTTGATAGCTAGTACTGGGAATTTGAAAGGTGATGCCAAGGGATGTTCTGTTTAGAATCATGCAAAATTTCTGTGGCCCTTTCCCACAAGTAAGAGTAAAGAGCTCAAGAATGCCATACCTTATATGGTTAAACTAGAAACTATAGTAATTAGTAAACTCCCAGAAGCCTTAATTTGGGGGAAGGGAGTAAGCAATAAAAGCTAATATTTTACTTATATCTCAAATCCAAATATCTGAAAATATTATTACACTTTAAAGGGAGCAGAGACAATTCTTCAAGTCTCCCTGCAGAATGCTTATAGACTATTCCAGTCAAGTTATATGTTCTCCATTTTATTATTAGAGAAATTTGAAATGTGTACAAAGGAAGGAATTACTAGTGCTTGTGTTGCTTTCTGAAAAAGAGAGAGGCTAAGAGAGAGTATTTAGATGTTGTTTGCTGTTGGCACTGATGAACTTTTAATGAATAGTCATCTAGTTAAACAGCCTTTAGTGTAACAACAGCAATTCATTCAATGGACAGTTACTACATATGAAAGACCGAGATGAAGACCTCCACAGTAGTGAGACTAACGTTCCTCGAAAAACAAACTTGTCCAACTTCTTGGCACACTGAATGAATTAAGCTTGTGAAGTTCAAACAAGGAGAAGAGCTTCTCTGTGAACATGAAAATCTTTTGAAGATTTATATGGACTCTTGCCATTTTCTTCTACCACACAGAAAATACAAGAGCAAATCCATAATTGACCTGTCTTCATTTTGGTATCTCCACCATCCTTTGCTTTGAAAAGACAAAGTGAACATACTTTCAGTTCTGTTGTACAAGATAAATTGTTAGAAGCAAGAATGAGCCACGAGGACTGAGCCAGCATGATTTGATTTAGTTCTTAGTAAGCACTGAAGAGTGAAAAACATAGCCTCTCCTGGTGTTGATTTAGCTGTTGTGTACCAGCATGGCTTTCCCAACAAAGCTCTCTCCTCTCTTTTATCTTCACATCCTTCTCACGTTGATGTTTATAAGATTTCTTCATTTGTCATTTTCAGAGATGAAAATGCTCATGGTGAAAATTCTTACAACACAGAAGATCAGGACTAGGAAGGTGACTCCTCTGTAGAAAGAATTTCAGTCACATTTTTAAAAACTTAGAAAAGACTTGGTTATGCTTGTAATGGCCACAAAATAATATTAATTAGCTATCCATGATTGAGAAAAATTGCTTCTATGCTTATTTTACTAAAATGAAGCCAAATTGTCTTTTGTAATCTCCAAAGCAAATATATAAACAAACTCATATCCTTCCACATAACCTGCCTCATTGTCTCTCATCCTTTAAAAATGTTAAAATATCTTATTCTAGCATTTGGATGACCACTTATTTGTCATATGCATTTCCATCCTTACAAACATAATTGTTTCCATGTGTTGAGAACTTTGGGGCCCTTTTGAAAGGCTATTTTGAAATACATCATAGGTTATTATAGCCTGCAATTACTCTTCTATGCTGTGTAGAACACCAGAACAAATTCTGATTGCATTTGGTTTTCCTTTGTCTGAAGGATGGACTCCTAAGGTACTATGAAAAACCTCTACTTTTAATGTCAGACAGGGAATACCTTTAGGAGGCAGCATTAATTTCCACCATGATTTCCCTAGTCATCTTTGTTATCCTCTCTTTTTGGGGATAATTCTCTAAGATAGATGCACTAGTATAGGAAAACCTGAGCTTGGAAGTAAAGGCACACACACACGCACACACACACGCACGCACGCACGCACGCACACACACGCACACACACACCTATAGATGATGGAATTCATTTTTAACACACTAAAACAAATGATTTCTCTTAAAATTCAAAAGGTTCACATCTGTCAGTCAGCAGTGTCCCACATTACATTTAAGTTTGCAGGCTTATTCATACTTTCAGTCTCAGTTTGAATCTTGTAGCCAATCTAAAACTGAATATTAGTAGAAAAGAAGAACTAATTTTTCCCATGCTAGCCCAAATAGATTATCTTTTGTTTTTGATCAAAAATTAATCTTATAGGCCTTACCTTACATAACTTACATAACTCTTATTATTTGTGGTGGTATACTATGATATAAAATAATACAATGACTTTAATTATGGAATTTAAATAACTAAAATAATCCATTCTATAGGATATATTTATCAGAGTATTTTATATGTAGACAATAAGTTTAAACTACAAGTATATCATTCTATAGGACATATATTTTTATCAGAGTATTCAAAATGTGAACAATATGGTTTTTCCCTTAGAACAGTATAGAATTTAGACCACATGAAATCACATAGGCTTTCAATGTAAATGTAAATAAAGTAGACCATTCATAAAGATCAAGCTAAATACAACAATTAACATTTTAATTCAGGTGGAATAAACGATAAACTAAATGAATAGATTTTGCCAAGAATGCTGAACATTGAAGCTGTACATTTCTACACTGTATAGTGCTGCATTTAGATCTATGGATTAAGATCTAAATTAAGCAACTAAGTTAAGGCCTTATGGCTAAAGACAATGGTTACATATCATATTGATCATGAAGAAGTTGAGATAGAACCTAACTAGTGACTTCACCCCTACTGAGTAGTGCTCATGGTTCTGTGGTGTATTCTGCTTGCTGTCAGAGGAGAAAGGTAACCACCAACTTAGTTACAAATCCCACAATCCATGATGGCAACCATGACACACTGGTGCAACATTGGCACAGATGTTATAGGAGTAACCAATCACTCTCAGATTGGATTTAGTACCCACTCTATGGGATGAAATCCTTCCCTGGTACAGCTCAGGAATCTGAAAATATAGGCTATGTGCCTAGGGAAAAGCAAAATATTATTGTTCTACTAAAGAGACATAGCATTAAAATGTCTCCTGAAAGTATGCTGCTCTGCCCACAGATCAGTGCCTCACTCAGCTTCATCAAAGAAGCTTCAGAGAAAGACCATCATAGAAGCGTCTCTTACAGTAGACAGGAATTAACACAGCGACCTACAACTGGAAAATGTGCTAAAAAAAAAAAAAAGAGGTACTTTGTAACAGTCATTTCTAAATGAAATGTCTTCATTTGACTCCTCCCACTAGCTCTCAGGATGCTGTGTCGAAGAGGAAGCAGAGAGATTCTAAAAGCCAAAGAAGATAGACGACCCCAGGGAATCAGACATATTAGCACTGAGGTGGTGGCAGCATGCACAGGGCCTGCACAGATTCAAGTCAGAAAGGGTCTCAGTGCTGAGAGCATGAAGTAGACATGGGATTCCATCCCTAACCAAGAAGATATCTCCAATTGATATCCACTTGTTAAGGAAAAGTGAGTTTTCTCTAGTTGGAGTTGTATTAAGCAGATAAACCAAAATTAAGGTAGCTCCCAAACTCACCAATAGGTAGCTTACACACAAAAGGAACTCAGTATTTTTGTAGAATTTTTATCTTATATATTGCTTTGTGTGAACATATTTTGTCTTCTTGGTCTTTTGCATCTATGTTATAGTTTCAAATTTTCTGTTTTCTAAAGGGAATGGAGTTGAATGAGTTAAGAACATGGAGAGGATGTAGGAAGGGATGGAAAGGGAAACTGTAAGCAGAATATATTGTCGAATTTTTTTCAATGAAAATTAGTTTGTAATTCAAATTAGCTTTTCAAAAAGCTTTTATATTTTGGTAAAGACAGATTTTTTTTCCCTCCCCTTCCAGTGTGGCCATACTGCCCCCAGCTACTATTATAATCATGGTTTTGAGCAGAGTCCCTGCTAAAAATGTCCAATACCCTGTGAAAAGGCTCGCAGTGCAGAACATCTCTAGTCATGATGCTCTTCTATATATTTGACCAGAAATCTTTTCTAGTTTTGTCGTCAATAGCATCTCCTATCAGCTCCCAATTATGCTCTTTCCCAAAAGCTTCTCAGGCTTCTTGTTATCAAAGCCTTTTGACAATCCTTCCATCAAGAATATTCTGCCACCATCTTTTCTACTTGTTAAATTCTTACATGAAGTTTTGTCCTAACAAATCTTCATGAAGATTTTCTGTTTTCTGTTTCTGTTGCATTCTGTGACATGGGTGGAATGATATGTGAATATTTATCCAATTAAATATAATAATATTTCTCTTGTTTCCCCCTCCCCATGATTTGAGCTCTTACATAGTCCTTACACAGCTTTTCATACTAGCATGATATTGACTATTATAAAACCACTAATGAACCAAAGATATCTGTTAGCTAATTTATTTTAGTTAGATAGTACTCAATACTTTATTGTCAAGATTCTTGAAGTCCACGTTCTTGCCTCAGTTCTAAGATTAAGGTTTATTTCCAGATTGAATTGAATCTTTTCTAGATGAGCAACTCAGGAGAATACTGTAGAGTACCTCTACAGGCTTTCATTTATTTTCCCAGAAGTAAGGAACTAGTTTTAATGCATGGAAAAGTCAGATCAAAAGAAACACCCTAAATGCACCATTTTACTGTGAGAAACACAATGCCATAGGAAGACAATATTTTTTAAGGCTCTTAACAAAAATCCTGATAGTGAGGCCAGTTTTTAAAAAAATATATAATTAAAAGGCTAGGAGACAGCTCAATAACTCATGAATATTTAACAGGACTTTCATTAAGCCTAACATCATCAAGAAATGCTGTCATACTTGAGGCATACCTGTGAAAATAATCTATAAGATCCAAATATGAACTGTCAGGGAACTGCTTGATATAAGTCATGTATTTGAACATTAATTCAGATTATTCCTGTTAGCAATCATTAGTAGAGCCAATCAAGGTAACTGATAAGTATAGTCTTGCCCTTGGCTTAAATAAGTCATGTTTCCAGGGGATGAATAGGTAAATATATGGAAATATGGGACAGCATTTTGCTCTTATAATGTGACTGTGGGATCAGTAGTGCCTTTGGACTTGACCTTAACATTGACAAAGGCCTAAATCTGGAGGCCGTGTCTTGAGAAAGAAGAAAGGGAAAAATGGATTTCACCTATTTGCTATTATAGAACATGTAGGACAAGGTCCTTGCTTTCATTCTCTCTTGGCTTCCTATTTGCTGGATGTCCATCAATGATCTAAGTAAGGTGTAAGGTACCATGTACAGCTTTTTAAAAATACGATTTCCTCATTAACTGTATCTGTTTCTTGATTGCAGAAGCTCCACATCAGTGTGACTTAGATTTCTAAGCCTGAGCCCTTTCAAGTTTTATCTTGAAGGTCTCTAGTAGATAGTCATTAACAGGGTAGCATATGGGAGATTTGGTGGTGGTAAGACTGGTGAAGGGCTCACTTGCCTGTTAGAGATCCTTTGCTTGGTCAAACAATTCCTTCTTCATACACTATTCCAGAGAATCCTCTTCAAAACCAATTCGAGAAGAGGACCAGGTTTTGATGAATGAGGAAAACATATTGAATGAGGGAGACAATTTAGGAATTAGAGGGATTATTACCTCAGTTATATGTTTGTATCCTCTTAGGTTGTGTTGGGCCCCGTTTTGGCCCTGGTTTGGGCCTTGTGGAGAAACCTGAGCCTGGCTTGAGTTTCTGCGGCCTTGTGGGAGAATCTAAGCCTGGCTGGAGTTTGAGACCTGTCTTAGTCACTTCCATACTGGAGTGACTCGACAGGACCTGTTCGACCCTGCCTCTGCCCCACTGTTGCTGATGCAGAGCTTTGCCATTGGCCCTGTCAGTCACCCCATACCCTCCGTCACCCTTCCCCGCCCTCTACATCATCTCACCCCACCAAAACTTTTCCTCCCTATGCTCTGTTTATATAAGCGAGAGGCTGATGCATTAAAGTTGAGTTCCTGATTCGACAAGACTTCTGGCCAGGTGTGTTTCTTTGGGCTGCTCACCATCCCACTCAGCTCTGGAGAGACCCAGTGGGACCAGGACTTCTCTCTCCTCTCACCTGGACCTGTGGGCTTTAAGGAGCCGACAAGGTTGAGCTTAAATTTTATTTTATTCTTTCTGATAACCTGGTCCAAACACTGGATCTCATCATGAAACACTGACTTATGCTTAATTAAGAGCAGAGTTTGTATGTTGTACTTAACACTAACTAAAACTGAAGGCCTTTGAGTAAACTCCAAAATGTTTTCTAACAGTGACATTACCACGTAGTATTTAAGACAGCAAAGAAATAACAATTTTTATAAGACAATTTTCTCTTTACAACACCAAGGAAACCAAAGTGGTAGTGAATAATTGGATGGAGCTGAGACACTACTCTGGTTATTGATACATTTGTAAGGATGATACATTTCTCTTATCTCCAGTTTCTAGTTTGGATGATGATAGCTATGTTGATTAAACTCTCTTGTTTGCAACATGAAGCCAGACTAACAAGCTGAAAGTAGATCAGGCATCCCAAACTAACATGCTGAGAGTTACCGCTGAAGTGCTGTAGGAAACAAGGAAGCCCCGTGAAGCGTTGGTCCCACTACCCTGCAATGCCATAGGCTTCTGTGCTGTGGATGGGAGCCACCTTGCTTCCCAGTATCCTTGTAGCAGTTGCTCTTCACACATCTCAAGTTCTTGAGCCCACTGTTCTGCTCTTTCTCTCCCAAATCTGTCCATTTTATTTCTTTCCTTTTTTACTTATCTTTTCCCCTTTACCATTTTCCCACAGTTAACACAATTACCAAGGAGACAAGAAGTGACTAGACCTTGTACAAGTATACCCTAAGATACAAAATAAATACATGAAGGGAAAGTAGTTTTATCTTAATGCAATGACCTTTAATAGTGTCCAGACTATAGACTATTTATCAAAATTTGCCCTAATTTTATCTATTAGTGAATTCCAAGTAGCCAATAATGTTAAAGCACCCATCAATGTGAACTAATTGGCATTTTGAGGTGGTTCATCTTGAATAATGGAGTGTGAAATACCTTAGAAAGAACCAGAAGGAACTCTTAATGAAGCATAACTCTTATTTGTACCTTTATAGTAGGCATCATGACCCCTTGGGCTGCTGTCTGAATGGAAATTAATGAGTTACAGTTCCTTTGACTTTTGCTTCACTGGTAGATTTGATACTTTTAAATTTTGTTTTTAGCATATATTATATAATGAGTTTCACTATGATATTTTCATACATGTATATGATGTATTTTGAACATGCTTCCATACCACTATCCTCTCTCATTTCTTCCACTATTGTTGATCTTACCTCTTCCCATATGTCCCTTCTAACTCCGTGTCTAATTCTTTGTGAGCCTTGAATTCAATTAGAGTTGGATTGGAGCATGTGTAAATTTTTATTTACAGGCTCATGGTCATCTACCCAATGGCTACACCACTCAAGAAAATGTCTCTTCTTCTCCAAGCAACCGTTAACTGCTTATAAGTCTTCATGGAGTGTTGAAGCCTCAAGGGTCTCTCCCAACTCTCTGACAGGATGTTGGCAAGCCAAATCTTGCAGGTCTTGTATAGGTAACTGTTGATTGCTGGTCACTTAATATACACTTATTCTCTATAGTTTATCAGTAATGAGTCTCTGCAGTTATTGTTGACTGCAACAAAAAGACACTGATCAAAGATAATTATAGCACTAATCTTTGAACATAAAAACACAGTTATTTGGGAGGCAATTTGATATCCACATTACATACATTTGACATAACAACAGTAGTAGCTTCCCACAGAGAGATCATGACTCCCCCAGCTGTGAGAGTGTGGGATGGTAAAGGATAGCATGGTTTCTGGTGGAGCACTGGCTAGAGATGGCCGGAGACCCAACAGGTATCCCTGCAAGGGATGGCGTACATTTCTCCAAACTCCCAGACTCCAGGCTCCTGACATAAGGTCGAAGACCTCCATTGATCAGTGCCTTTCAGTCACATAGGGCAACACGCTTACCAGCCCCTCCACAGGTAGAGGGTATGACTACAGGCTGCAGAGCCTCAAGAGATCTCCATATTAATGATATTAAGGCCAGAGGGCAAGGCCAATTAAGCATTCCTTCCCAGACACTCCTCCCTGGAAAAGATATTTAACCTCAGGCCCGCCCTGAGAATATGGGGTATGGGGTACAGCTTCATCCACTTTCTACCATGACAATAATCTCTTTAAAACCATGGACTTCCTCGTGTCTTTGGGGCCCACTGTGGAGAACTGTGGAGAAGGTCTTTGACTACCGAGCCGTTGTCTAATCTCCCATGGAGGACCTCTCTGCGTTCCTGCCATGGAGCCCTGCCAACTCAAGCAAGCTAGCTGAGCCAGCCTTGATCCAGCCAAGCTTGTCGCAGTGACCAAGAGTACTACTATCCCACTGAGTGCTGCCAGAGCACTCCCTCTTGCCCCTCTCGGCTGTGGGCTGGTCCAGCCTGTACGCCCCCAGTCTCAACTCGTCCTCGGCTCCCAGTGGCACCTGGGAGCCCAGGAGTTTGAGACCAGTCAATCCCCAGCACATCTTGCACGGGGGTCTCCATCCAAGAGCTCTGCCCCTGTGGGTCTCAGACTGAGATCTCCCCATGCCCAGGCGGAGTCTGGTGGCTTCTCATAGCCCAACATCTGCCCAGCATGGAGTGAATTCAGTCAAATTCCTGTGCTTCTGCCTCCCTGAGCTGTGGCAGACACATGGGATCTATAATTCAGCCCAACAGGACCCACACCCACGCGCGAGCTACAGCCCCACAAGAGAGTAATGAATTCTTCTGTAGAGCAGGCCTTAGATCTGTTAAGAAACCAACCTGTTATCCTTATAAAAGCCTTGCTACTACCAGAAGGCAAATCTTCTCTAGTGTGTCAGTAGCCTATTGACAGTTCTACTCCTGAAGCTTACATAGCGTCTCAGACATGATGTTTAACTAAGAGAGAGAGAGAGAGAGAGAGAGAGAGAGAGAGAGAGAGAGAGAGATATTTAGCAATATCTATACCTATATATTATATCTATATCTCTTATTTCTATATATCTATCATATCTATATGATATATTCCCATATATATATACATATATGTATGTATACACACACACACACATACATACATATATATATATATATATATATATATATATATATATGAATATAGTGTAGTGGAAGGGGCATCAGAACTTAGGAACCACAAAAAACAGTACTGTAGGATTCTGTTTCTGGGCATGATGTGGCTGTTGCACTCTTGAACTCACAGCAGCTATGATTATCTGTACATGGAGATTTGGTAGGCATCCAGCAGCAGGACCTGTGCAGCACTGTTCTGGGAACCTCAGTGAATTCCTTGATGAGCAACACAGGGAGGGAGCCAAAACCCTGGCACTGTTTTTCTTATAATAGCCTATATCTTGTGGGAGCAGCTTTATCTATCCATGCAGAGTACCTCCATCTGTTAGACCTCTTTATGTTTTAGATTTTTTGGTTTATCAAGTAACAGATTTTGATAGCATTTTTATACAGCCTTAATTTTGATTAGCCTCCAATATGTATACTTAACATTTTTGTAAAAATAAACTGTGTTTTCACAGGCTTCTATTTGGATCCTTTATTCTAGTCTATTGAGCTACGGGACTGTCTTTTACCAATACTATGATATTTTGGTTACTATGTGTTTGTAGTATGACTTGGTGGCACCTACAGTGATTATTTATTTTATTTGGATATCCATGTATGTATTCTAGTATTCTTCATATTTATGGGAAGAACGTTGGAATTGTGATGCAGATTGCATTGAATTTGGATATTGTTTTGGTAGTTACAGCTATTCTCACAATATTAGATCTTTTGAACCTTATTTTTTTTGTACAATATATTCTGATCATGTGCCTCTTGCATCTCTTCTTAGATCTTCCCACCTTCCCAATTTTTACCACCTCCCTACTCATCAAACTCCAGGTCTCTCTCCTCTCTCTCTCTCTCTCTCTCTCTCTCTCTCTCTCTCTCTCTCTGTCTCTCTAGAAAATAAACAGGTAAATAAAAAGAAGAAAGTCAGAAGAAAGAAAGAAAGAAAGAAAGAAAGAAAGAAAGAAAGAAAGAGAGAGAGAGAAATAAAGAGAGGGAGAAAGAAAAAGAAAGGAAGGAAGAAAGAAAAAAGATCATAAGAAACTCACACATAAAGGGAACACACATACACACACACACGCACACACACACACACAAATGAGTATACACCTAACACACACATTTAAAAGATTTCTAAAAATTATTAGTAGTAGACATTTGTCAAATATCGTAAATGTCTAAATACAAAAGTACATTTTAAAAATGTTATTATCTTTTACACTGGTAGTTAAAATTGTATGGATTTATGATGTTTTGAAATATGTATATGTTATGGAATGACTAAATCTAATTAATTGCATTTACATTGTCTCATTATCATTTAGATGAGGGGAACAATTAGCATGCATATTTTTAACAAATTTCCCTGCCACCTTAGGAAGCTCTCCTGCTTCCCTACCCCACACAGGGTTAGGGACTTGAAAAAAACCACAGTTCTACCTCAACTTCCACAACCTCCCCCATGCTTCTAGTCCACATGGCCTGCAGGTGAAAGAACCAAAACACCTGATCCTTGCAGCTTGCTGCCTCAGCAATAATCCCTGTGCTCACTGACCTCCACAAGCTTCAGAATTAAGAGTCCTGAAACACCCCACCACTGTTCATCACCTCTCCACTACCATCATGCTGCTCCTCTCATGCTGCTGGCAGCATGCAAAGGTCTCATTACAAACTAAAAGCAATAAAAAAATCCAAAACAAGACAAATAAACAAACAAACGCAAGTTACCATTTTCTATAGGATTGAAAATCATCAATCCTATAGAAGTGGATCTCAAGAAGAACAATCTAGATGATATTAAAGACATAGAATTCAAAAAAGCAATGCTCATAGAGTACATAGAATATAAACACTTGAATGAACCTAGAGAAGAAAAAAATTAAGTGATTAAGGGCCAAGAAAACGCTATCTGAAGGAAATTAATAAATTTAATATATGAAAATAGAATAGAGGGTCAGAAATAATAAAGATACACCATACTATAATATAAAAAAATCCCTCAACTTGTCAAATAAAACACTCAGTGGAAACACAAAGACAATTGATCAGAGAGGAAATAGACTTTGAGTGTCTGAAGAGAGGCTATAAAAGTTGGATAATTCAATAAAAATTAACAGATATTTAAAACATATGAAGGGAACATGCAGGATCTTTGAGAAAACATGAAAAGACCAAATTAATGGATCATTAGGGTAGAAAATGTATAAATAGGTCATAGAAATAGGAGGTAGCTTCAATAAAATCATGGAAGGAAATATCCTAAATGTAGAGGAAGAGAAACCCACCCAAGTATGACATGCAAAACATACAAATAAACAGACAAACAACCTCTCAAGTAGAGAGAACTAGAAAAGAAAGTCCTTGTAATATGTTATAGTAAAAACATGAAATGAAAATGGATATTGGAAGCATCAAGAGAGTAGGACCAATTTACAAACAAAGGCAGTTCCATCAGAATTACAGCTGATTACTATTTTGAACCTTTCAAGCCAGAAAAATGTATTCAAAATTTTAAAATATCACGACTGACAATTCAGAGTATTATACCTAGCAAAGCTTTCTCCTATAAGTAAAGGAGAATAAGAAAAACTTCCATCATAAAAATGAACTGAAAAAATTTATGAGCATCAATCCAGGTCTACAACGAATACTAAGAAGAATTCTTTAAAGAGAAAACAATCAGCACACAGAAGAGGCTGGGGGTAAGGGGTAGGAGTGTATTTTAGGACAGTTAACCAAAGGAGTCAAAGTAAATAACACAAAATCAACAACATGACTAGAATAAATACAAATCTGTAAATAATATCTCTGATTATTAATGGTCTTAATTTCTCAAAGCAACACACACAGAGAGACACCAGCAACTATTAGAGAATAAGACCCCTCCAAGAAACACATTTTACTATGAAGGATAGAAACTACCTTAGGACAAAGGTGTAGAAAAATGTACTTGAAGCAAATCGAACTAGGAAACAAGACTGCACAGTAATTCTAATGTCTGATAATATAGACTTCAGACTAAATCTAATCAGAAGTGCTAAGGTACATCACTTCATGCAAAGAGAGCAAGCCATTAAGAAAAGTACATCTCTAAACATGCGCCAAACACAAGTACACACAATTTCATAAAACAAACACAAATAGATTTAAAACTACAGGTCAATGCCAACACAACTATAGTGAGTGATCTCAGCACCCCATTCTCATCAACACACATGTCATCTAGGCAAAAATAGAGAAACACTAGAGATAAATAATACCATAGATCAAGAGGCCCTAACAGATATCTACAGAACATTCTACTCAAACACTAGAAAATGCACATATTTTTCCAGAAATTTGTGGAACTTTCTCCAAAACCAATCACATAGCAAGACACAAAACAAGTCTTAATAAGTAGAAAAATAATAAAACGCCTTATATTCTATTTGACTATACTGGAATAAAGCTAAATATTATGAGCAATAGAAACAGCAAAAAGTACACAAACCCCCAGAAACTAGACAATAGACACTGAATTGATAATTGGGTTAAAGAAGAAATCAAGAAGAAATTTTAAAAAATCTTGGAACTAGAAAAAAAATCATGATATACTAAAATTAATGGGATATAATGTCAGGCCTAATAGGAAAGTTTATGATCTTCAATGGCTGTTTTTAAAATTTGATAAAAATGATAAAACTATAAAGCTTTGCAAAAATATGATCAAACCAAACCCTAAAAATGTAGATGGGAAAAATAAGTAAGTTCAGGATGAAAATAAGTGAAATACAAAACTGCAAATTTTAAAAGAAGTTTTGATGTATATGAGTAAATTTCTGCAAGAATATCTGCATACAGTATGCCTACCTGCTGAGCCTAAAAGAAGACATTGGATCCACTGGAACTAGGACTACAGATGGTTGCCATATGGGTGCTGAGAATTGAATCTAGGTCCTCTGGAAGAATAGCAAGTGCTCTTAACTGCTCAGGCATGTCTCTAGACCTCAAAATAATAATAAAAAAACTTTAAAAACAAAGAATCAATTAAATGAAGAATTGGTTCTTTGAAAGAATAAGATTGACAAACCCTTAGTCACAGTGATGGTTTGTATATGCTTCAGACAGGAAATGGCACTATTAGGAAGTGTTGCCTTGTTGGAGTAGGTATGTCACTGTGGATGTGGGCTTTAATAATCTAGTCCTAGCTGCCTGGAAGTAACTATTTTGATAGCAGCCTTCAGATAAAGATGTAGAACTCTCAGCTTCTTCTGCACCATGCCTGCCTGGATGCTACCATGTTCCTGCCTTGAGGATAATGGACTGAACCTCTGAACCTGTAAGCCAAACTCAATTAGATGTTGTCATTTATAAGACTTGCCTTGGTCATGGTAACTATTTCCAGCAGTAAAACCCAAATTAATATAGCCACATTAACTTATTTTTTAAACTTAGAGATTAAAAAGGAAGCATTATGATAGATCAGAGTGAAATTCAGAAAATGGTAAAGATATGCTTAGAAAATCCATATTCAGCTAAATTAGAAAGTCTAAAAGAATAGTGAATTTCTAAATATTTATGACAAACTCAAATTAAAGCAGGATGAATAGATGATTTAAAGACATCTATAAAATGGCATTGGAGCTATAATTTATTTTTAAAAAATATCTCCAGCTAAAAATGATAGAAATAGGTGGATTCACTGCAGAATCCTATCACACATTCACTAAAGAATCAACTAATTCAACATAAGATTTAAAAAAACACACAAAAAACAAAACCAAAAAACTAAAACAGAATTCTCCCAATTTTTCTTTGGGAGCTAGTAGTACCCAGATAGAAAGACATAAACACACATGTGCACATGCATGCGCGCGCTCTCTCTCTCTCTCTCTCTCTCTCTCTCTCTCTCTCTCTCTCTCTCTCTCTCTCTGTATC
>NW_021620801.1:3283746-3384327 GCF_004785775.1 Grammomys surdaster | reverse complement strand
AGAGAGAGAGAGAGAGAGAGAGAGAGAGAGAGAGAGAGAGAGAGAGAGAGAGCTGAGTGAAACACAACAAAAGAAAAATACAGAACGCAGAAAGGTTTCCCTGGTGAGCACAGATACAGGGATTCTCAATAAAATGCAAACTGAATCCAAGATCACATGAAAGATCATCATGACCAAATTTATTTCACTATAGAGATATAAAGATGATTCTACATAGATAAATATATAAATAATTGTAATCTGTACTAAAAATGAAAACTCACATGATCCTCTCAATAGATTCAGAAAATGCATTTGGCAAAAATTCAACACTCTTTTATGATAAAAGTCTTGGAGAGGCTAGGGACAGAAGGAACATACCACAACCTAATAAAGGCTATGATAAACCTACGGCCAACATCATACTAAATGGAGTAAAAATAAGGTATTTTAGAAAACTGAAGGACAAGATATGGGTGACCACTCTTTCCACTTTTATGTTATATGGTAATTGAAGGCTTAACACACACACACACACACACACACACACACACACACCAGCCATCCTATACATCAGTGACAAGCATATGAGAAAGGAAATCAGGGAATCAATCCCATTTACAATAAGTCTTAAACATGAAATACTTAGGGATTAACCTAGGCAAGGAAATGAAAGATTTCTATAGTAAAAGATCAAAGACCTAGAAGAAACTAAGGGAGACACGGTAGATGGGAAGTCTGTCCACATTCATGGCCTGGAAAACTTGCTAGTGTGAAAATGGCCACCCAAAAAGCAAGTTGCAGATTTGGTCCAATTACAATCAAAACTCTAAGAGCATTCTTCAAAGCAACAGAAAAAAGATTAAAATTTGTATGGGAAGCCAAATTGGGGAGGAAGAGGACTATGAGGCCTTAACCCCACACAAAGGACTACAGGCATAAGGAGCACCGAGAGCAGGAGAAATAAGTCTCCTTCAGGGAAAAGCGCACCAATTGGTTATCCATTACCAAATGTTCAGCCCTGACAACATACATACAAGTAACAGTATACAGACTGAGTAGATGGTATCTAGGAATTTATATGTGTATGCCATTCCTGATTTCAAGTTATAATAGACATGCTTATAAAAACAGCATCGGGGAGATGTAGATGAAGATTACCATCAAACGCATCTCACTGCAGTCAGAATGGCCATCATCAAGAATACAAATAGGAATATGAATATTGGTTGTAGGGGTATAGACTTGTGCATCCACTATGGAAATCAATTTGGAGGATCCTTCTAAACACTAGAAATAGAGCTACAATATGACTTAGCTATAGCACTGCTGACCATATAGCCAAATGAATCTTACTATAGACATACTTACACACCATATTATTGATGTCCTATTTACAATAGCTAGGAAACAGAGTCAGTGTAGATTTCCACCTGCAGATGAAGGGAAAATGAAAATATCAAACATATCTACAATAGAACTTTAGTCAATAGAAAGGGGAAATGAGATTTGCAGGTAAATGAATAAAATTGGGGAAAATTATACTGAGTCACTCAGACCAAAAAGAAAAATGCCACATGATCTCTTTCGTGTGCAGATCCTGCCTTTGTCCCTTAGGTTTTTATATCTATCTTAAATGACCCATAGAAGCCATGAAACTTGAAAGAGGTCACTCTGGCAGGGTGCTTAAGGATGGTGAAAAACATAGGTGAAATTAAAGTCTGAAGGAGGAACATGTGGGAGAAAGGGTTATACTGGGAAGAGGTTAGAGGCATGAGGAGGATGAGACAGCAGGTGGTGGGGAGGGTTAGCAAAAACAGAAGCAAGGATATGAAACAGCCATATGGAAACCTGCCTTCTAACCCAGTTAAAGACATTTAAAATAAGAGTTTAGATGAAGGCACCAGTATAACTAGATTATATTGCTCCTAGAAGTATCAAGATGCTAAAAAAGAATCCCTGTGTCACAAGTGAACTCAGAGACTGTGGCCGCATACACAAGCTTGCACAGGTTCAAGCTAGACCAGGTCCCAGTGAAAGGGGGGAGTGGAACTTGGTCCCATCCCTACCAAGAAACTATCTGCAATTGACAATCACTCGCAAAGGAAAACTTAGTTTTCTATAATAGAGTCTTAACTATTATATAGATCACACTTAAGGGCATCTTATATGTCAATTTCAACACAAAATAAACTCAATGCTATTTCTGAAGACTTTTTGTCTCTTTTTTTTCTGTCTTATTGTGGTTTTACAGGTTTTGTATGTGTGTATGTGTGTGTTTTTCTTCTTCCTCCTCCTCCTTTAAATTCTGTTTCTTTTTCACTCTCCTTTTTTCTTATCTAAAGAGAAAGAAAGGAAGCTGAGTGTTGTGTAGGTTGGTAGATTGGGAGGGTCTTGGAGGATTTTGGAGATGAAAAATGGTGATTAGAATACTGTATAATTTTTTTAAGGAAGTAAAAGAAAAGTAAAGGCAGCTAAAGAGATGCAAAATCATCTCTTTAAATTTGCTAATTAGGAATATCCCAATGTCTATCTTACTCCTACTTGGAAAAAGATACTAAATCTGTGTGAGTATCAATTTTCCATCTGCAATATGGAGTGATAGTGATGTAAAGGATGACAGTTGTTCTGCATCACTGAGGGCGTTGATTCAAAGAGAAAGTGAAATAAAGTATAAAAGTGTATGTAAAAAGAGAAAGAAAGAACAAGAGAGAAAGAAAGAAAGAAAGAAAGAGAGAGAGAGAGAGAGAGAGAAAGAAAGAAAGAAAGAAAGAAAGAAAGAAAGAAAGAAAGAAAGAAGCAAGCAAGCTAGCTCAGGTTCCACGTATAAAATAACTCCCAAAGAGTCATGGAATAAAAACAATATAAGTACTTTTCTGTGCTTGGTAGTCTACCTGAACTAGAGGCTAAGACCCTATTGCTAAGCATAATACATAACATGATTATAAAAGGGATCAAGAATCTAAAAGGAATACTGAGGAATCACACTAGAACTTATCTGGAAACTTCTTTCCTGTTGGCTAGTTCTCCAGGTTCCAAAAGTGGCCACATAGGCTGTTGTGAAAATAAAAGCATCAACAGCCTTATCTAATAGTGAATTATAGTGAATTATATGAACTACCATACCAACTTGCCAGGCAAAGATATGCCCACATGGAAGACAGTGGCATAGTAAAATGTTGGTAACCAGCCACTCTCAGGTTGCATTCAATGTCTGCAGCATAGAAGTGATCTGGTGCCCAATGATAAAAAGCTTAGCTTTTCTTTTTTTTACAAAAAGAACTTTTGAAGGACATAAGGCCTTATGAAAATATTCCCAAAGATTAGTTAAATGTAAGTAACGTCAATCTGCCTTTAAAATTTCTATGGTTATACCTTTAGAAAATGCTACTCTGAACTCTAATCAGAGAAACTTCAGTTTCATAGTGAATGGCAGGGAATATGGACTCTTAGTGGTCCTAGATGCTAAGAAATAAGTGACAGATGAAGACTCAGTCCTAAACCACCCCTCTAAGGCTCAGGGAACATTGTAGAAGGAGAGACTAAAAAAATGCAATAGCCAGAAGATATAGAGAAAGATACAGAAATTCTAGCTTCTAGTTACCACACAATCAGTGTAATCAGGAAGTCACAACTCTGATAACATGCATTGACCCTGTATAATATAGGACACTCAAGAGTTAGCAATGGGTGTCAGAGGGCCATGGGACCCTGTCCCTTACCACTGATGGACTCTTGGAGAATGGGGCCACTGTCTTCAGTTGTACTTGGTTATACCTACAAGCCTCCAGTAGATAAATTCTAATCCCATGGTTACACAGAGTGCCCTACTCAAACATGAAGGGCCATGAAAGGGGATGAATAGGGGAGGGAATTAGTAGAAAAATGGAGATGGAAAGATAAAGAGGGAAAATAAGAGAGGATTAAGGGAAACACAATGAAAATGTGTTAAATATACATACATGTAGCACACACAAATATATACACATACATACAGGTGTGTGTGCATGTGTGTGTGTGTGGGGGGGGGTGATGGTCAAATATCAAGCCTAAGTTTTAAAAGAATTGAAAACTAGATAAAAAGAAGCCAGAGCCAGACCAATACAGATTCAAATGTACATAGCCAAACATTGGACTGAGCATGGGGACCCCAATAGGGAAATTAGGGCAAGGAGTATAGAAACTAAAGGGGTTTGCAACTTCATAGGAAGAACAATATCAACCAACCAGAACCCCCAAAACTCCCAAGGACTAAACCACTGACCAAAGATGGACCTATGGCTCCATCTGGGTATGTTGCAGAGGATTGCCTTATCTGACATCACTGGAAGGGGAACCCCTTGGTCCTGTGGAGACTTGATGACCCAGGGAAGGAGAATGCTAGGTCACTGAGGCAGGAGTTGGTGGGCGGGTGTGGGATCACCTTCATAGAGGCAGTAGGGAGGGAGGAGGGGATAGCAGGCTTGTGGAGGGAAAACTGGGAAGGGGGATAATATTTGAAATGTAAATAAATAAAATAATCAAGAAAAATAAATAAATAAAAATAAAAACAGGAGAATGGTTATATATATATATCCCCCATGTTTTACCTGTAAATCCCATTAACTCTAAAACAAGTTTTTAATTCCTTCCTTTGCTTTAGGAGACCCTTGCCAGTGATAGGCTCAGATCGTTCCCAAAGACCAGTATATCCTTTTATTTCTGTGTTGAACTGCAGGCCTCTGAAAGTCTGGGCTGAAGGTGAGCACATGTATATCAGAAGGAAACACTGTAACCTTTTAACTATTTCTGGCTGAGGCAATGACCTGGAGCTCAACAAGGAGATTTCTGGAAGCATTACCCCTTCTATCTATATGTACTGATATTTTTGGTGTGTGATTTTTTCCCCCTAATTACTTTGCTGATTTAATAAGAGAATGTCAAGTTCATACTGAAGTCATTCCTGTCTGACATAACTGCAATTAAGAAGAAAACAGAAATAGGCAGGGGAAAAATTTGCTCAGTGTTAGACTGAGGAGTCTGCATCAGGACGTGTTCCAAATCGACAGCCTGTATGTAGACTGACTGAGCTTAGTTGGTTAACTGTATCTAGAAAGTCATTTTCACTTCCAAATGTGCACACACCATCCATGGCTCATTATGTAATTCCAATGCCTTACATTCCTACCTAGATCTAAATAAGCATGTTCATATTTCAACTAAGGAAGCTGCATCTCAGAGACAGATGTCAGGGCTGTACAGAAGTCAAGGTGAGTACCCGGTTAACATTTCTCTGTTCCCGTGAGCATCTCATATTTCAGCATTCATTTTATGATCTTTATATAAAAACAAAAGTCTATTTCTATTGCATAAAGATTTGAAGATTAAGTCTATATAAATTCCATATGCAGTACTCAAACTCTTACACATTACAATCTGTAGTATGGCCAGTAGCATCATCTGCTATAGCTATAGATGACTAAAATTCAGTCCCCCCAAATGTAAGGGATCTTACCTGGTGTTTCTCAAGTCTTTTGAGTTATGAGCATTTTTATTTTTGTAATTGAAGTAAGTTACTAGATACTCTGAAAATAGTGATTTATTTTTGGTTAATTCTTCTTTTGTTTAAAAATTACATATTCATATCCAAAAATAAGTATGTAAGAAATAGCTGTTAAGTTGATGTCATGACAGGATGGTGCTTTGTTTCCAAAAAGTTTTCAGATTTAAAGATGATTTGAATGCATGAATTTATATTTTAGTAATCATGGCAACATCTGTATATATTTTTAAAATACAGCTGCATAGAAATACTAATCTTTTAAAAAGTAATATTTACATATACCACATGCATATTCTTGCTTGAACTGGCCTCATACCTGCATCTACATCAAACAGATAGGAACCAATACAAAACCATTGCCTAAGTTTCCTTCATGCTCCCAAGAAATACAAACACACCTCCTTTTAGAGACAATGTAATAGTGTGGTTAAAAGTAGACTTTAAACCTTAGAAATGTTATTTAACACTCCTAAATTTTCATTTCTTTCTTTAATATAGAGAGGATAACATAATTGTTTATACCATAGAGTTGGTTTGGAAGCTAAATAAATTAACAAATGCTTAACACTTAATAATTATAATTATTAGACATTGCTGTTACCATTTCTACTTCCAATATATTCGTCTGTTGTCACAGTGGGTACCACCCCTTTGTGTCCATTTTGAGTCCAGCTCTGGCTACAGGACCCAGCTTACCAGTTGGACATGCATGAGGTGTCAAGATTACATCGGGCTGATTGCTTCCATTTGAAAAACATTCCATATGCTGTTTCCTTTTGAGCTTTAAAGATGATTAGGAATATTATGTGTCAACCTATGATCTCATCCTTGATTAACACTTTTTTGATCAGGATTATGCATAGACTTCATGCTTAGGAAGCCTTTGTGGACATTTACTGTTGATGATTACCAAGGGAACTCCATAAGCTTTCTTTTTTCTTTTTGAATTTTTCTTTTCTACAGAGGAGCTGTCTAATAGCACCACACATTGAGACTAGATTTGGGTCTCTCTATTCTGATAAGCACATTAAAAATACTCTTCAAAAGTTAGAAGAAAAAAGAATACTGTTTTTAACAGAGAGAGGTAAAAAGCGTGGGGAACTTTGAGACATCTCTCCACTTACAGCCAGTTCTTACACACTGACCATATGAATGCCACAATCCCCAGCAGCAGCTCTTTTAACTGCAGGTACTGCATCCTTAAATATATTTTTTCTTAGTTGGTTTAAAATCTATCTCCAGAGGAATGAATGGATGATAATAAAGAAATATATTTGTGCTAAAGTATATGATTGGTAAAGTCACCTATAGGCCATAGACAAGAATAATAGGGTCTAAAGGTTGGAGTGTTGTAAATAGAATAGAATGTAAACTTTCTTTCTGATTATTTATAGGCAGCAGTTTTGATACTGTCCTTTAAAATTATAATGTAGAATAATGTAGACAACATGTCTTCCAATTTTGTAATCTGAAGCTTGTTCTGTCTGACTCTCACTATCCCGTGGTCTTGAATATGCTGCATAAAATTATTTTAAAAATATTATTAAAACCAATATAAAGAACCTGTAAATAAAAACATCGCATGAAAGCTAAACAAACCCAATCTTTCTATGTCTCGAGGAATTTCTGTACCGTTACAGTAGACATTTGGAAGCTATGGAGCTTCACGCTGGGTTTTCCACTTTTGATCCTCTGCTCAACTCACCTGCATAGACACGATGAGACTCGTAGACTGCTCTGGTTGACTGCTAGCGCTCATTGGGCAGTTGTCCCATAAATTCCAGATGCTGCCTGCAAAGTTGTGTTTGGCACCCCAGTCCTCAGTCATGATGAGGGTGCTGTCCAGCCTCAGCCTCAGCCTCAGATTTCAAAGGAATTTATTTGTTCCATTAATGGAACAGCACTGGGTAGGTTGTTCTGAGGCTAACAGGTCGGCCAAAGAGTTTTCTACCAAGTGGCAAATGACTGTCTTTTGCTTTTTCATTTGTTCTTACATACTTTAATAATACTGCTAAATAAGCAAACACAGGTGACTTTTAAAAGGCAAAGAAATGCATGAAAGATTTTAATTCTAAAAACAGTCAATTCCAATTTTTGTAAACATTCTCTGTTCTTTCTCAGATGAGATTTGTACCTACCATCCACATGAGACTTGGCCCCTAGGCCTGACTCTGATTAATGAACAGTGACAATAAGTGCTATAGTCATTTTGAAGGACAAGTTGGAAGAGCAGTTGTAGGAATGAGAAAAGAGTTTGTTGGGGCAATTTTATAACAGTTGCAAACAAAAGATACCTAAAGCTAGAAGGGTGGTTACGGCTCTGAAGTGTTAAAATCGGGACCTGATATTCTGACAGTTGATGATCGCTTCCTTCAGAACACGTTGTTCTGTGGGCACTTTGACTTCAGAGTGTTCTGAGGGAACCTGTAGTTTTGCAATACTGGAGGGGTACAGCAGTGTTCTTGGGGAGCAGAAAGACTTCTGTTAAAGGTGGCTATATATCTCGGGTGAATAATATTACTGATCAATATTATAAGGCAGAACAGGAGGATTACCAGTTATTTCTTCTCGTGGAAACAAGCTAACTATGTGAATTCCGGTCTTGTCTCTGCTAAATTTCTTGTTTTACCCATGACCATGTTTAATACTTCAGGATCTGTGACAGCTTATGTAAACTCAGGGTTGGCAGAAGCAGAAAGGAGATCATCCTGCGCCCCCGTCCCAGTTCCCTCTTGCAGAAATCAATCAAAGCTCTGTGTCCATCTCCCTATGTCCTTCATATCCTTCTCCGTCTTCTCCCTTCACCCCTCTCCCTCTTCCTCTCCTCTTTCTCTCCCTTCCTCCTTCTTTTTTTCTCTCCCTACCTCTCTCTCCTCTCTCTTCTCTTTCCCTCTCCTCTTTCTCCCCTCTCCTGTCTGTCCCCTCTTCCCTCTCCCCTCTCCCTTTTTTCCTCTCTCTCCCGTCTCCCCTCTTCTCTCTCCTATACCTGTATTTCTGGATCAACTTGGAGTGAGTTGCCACAGGCCAAGTGATTGGTTCTGTGTGGTGTTCTTGGTGTGGTACTTGTCCATATGGGTTCTCTGCATGTCCAAGTCAGAGTAGCTGGAGTACGGAGGCTGAAGTTTTGTCTCCTCCAAACTGTAAACCATAGTGAGAGGTCAAAAGTCATTTGGATTTGCTACTCTGTTCTTCTTCTTTTCAACATGAAGTCCCTTACATGAATGATAATATTCAGGTGACTCTTAGATCAGCAATACTCACTTTCCAGAGACCAAAACAAAGGTAAGATCCTCAAAACGCACATGAGTCTCTCAGTTTCCCCAGCCTTTGGAGACATTTGATTAGATCAGTCCATCTTCTTCCTGGAGAATTTTTGCAGGCAGCATCTGAGGCAGCAAAAAGATCTCTTCAAATACCTTAATCTTATGACAACCATGAACCAGGGAGTTGAGTAATCGTACTCTCTCTTATATGAAATATTATCTCTGATGAATTGTGAGGTGACACACTATAAAGTTCTCAATCAGAGGAAAGAAAAATGTTATGTTAAGATGAAAGAAAATCATCCCAATTTGACACTTCTATCACCAAAGTTCTTTGCCAAGCGTTATTCTTGAAAAGTGACTGCGGTATACATACTTCTTTTCTTTTTGATGTATTGAAAGTATGTCTTAAATACATAGGTGCATTTAGACGGAAAGGAGCCTTGAACTTAAAAAACAAAAAGGGAGGGAAAGTGAACAAAGTGAAGATTAATCTGGGCCTGAGTTTCTCAAACACAGAGCCCCAATTAACTAGATTTTAATTTTCTCATTTATATTTTCTTCAGCATTTATAACTATTAATTTACAGACATGTTTGTTTGGGTGTGTTCTTGGGATTGTCTCCACCCATTTTCTCCTTTTCCTTTGGTTTTCAAGAAACAGAACATAAAGGAAAATAACAATAACATGAAATACATGTGCAGTCAGCATCCCTGTATGGACAATTTCAACGCCAATATGTTCTTTACCGTTAGAAATGACTCAAATGAGATGAAGTGCTTTTTATATCTCAAACCTGTCTTCAGAAAGGCATCTCATATGATAAATTCAGTCTGAATATTGGCACATTCATTAGTGTATTTTTATATTTCTATAGATATCTACACTGAAGTGTTATATAATTATTTTAATAAATGTGAAAGTATATATACATCTATGTACCCTGCGTTTTTTTAATGTGAACTTATACTGTTTGAATCTATATGTTGGTATTCTATCATTCTCTCCAAAGTGTGGCTGCTTCTGTCTCTTGAATATTCCACATTTCATGCATCTGTGGTTGTGAGCCTAGCCTGTAATGGCTGAGTTATCTCACCAGTGCCTACATCTGTTTTCATAAGCACAATTATGTTCCAGTTTTTATGATTATGAGTATTGCTGTGTTAATGTTATTTCATAATTTTTGAGTGCTTAGGAAATTTTTTTGGTAGAGGATGAACTCAGCAGTGGTATTGGTAAAGGATGGATAGGGTATATATTTCTGGTTTTATTAAATACTGCCCCATTGTTTTTACTGATGGTTAATCAAGGTCACTCCCAAGAACATTGTGTGCTTCTTGTGTTGTCCCATGATCACTAGAGAATAATATACCTTTATTGTTTTTTAAATAATTATTTATGTATATGAGTACACTATAGCTATCTTCAGAAACACCAGAAGAAGCATCAGATCTCCATTACAGATGGTTGTGAGCCACCATATTGTTAGTGGGAATTAAACTCAGGGCCTCTGGAAGAGTAGTCAGTGCTCTTAACTGCTCAGCCATCTCTCTAGCCTCTACCTTTGTTTTTTTATATTCCAATGAATTGAAGGTGATTTGGTATCACAATATGGTTCTGAGTTTCTTGATTACACGTTAAGCTGATTACTTGGGAAGATACTTACTAGACCTTTGATTTCCCTCTCTGAATTATATAGTACTGAGGTATAAAAAATATATATAGCTTAATAAACGCATGATAAAGAATAAATCAATGAGATAGCAGGAGGCATTCCAATCAAGATAGAAGGCTAAATTCACTAGGCACAGTGTATATTTGTAAGTTTCTTGCTTTGTTTGAATAAATACAAAGAGACAGAGACTCCTAAAATGGAAGGGATACCTTTGCTCAATGATGTCATCTCTTACAGTGTTCCTTTGCTCAACTGTGATCCTGAAATGATAATCTTTTCTGTCTATTTTTCATATTGTTTAAAGAGAATAAACAAATGGATTGTTTTGAGAATTTATAGTATTTACATCATCTGGATTCTTTCCTTTTAAGATTCTCAAAGTACTACTAAGATCTAAAATTGATTTTTAATATTTATTTATTTGTGTATTTATTTATTTATTTATTTATTTATTTATGTGTGTGTGTGTGTTTATGTGGACGTGTGTGTATATACATGCTTGTACATGTGTGGAGGGCAGAGGACAGCTTGTGAGCCTAAGGCATCTTACTCTACTATGTGTGTTCTAGGGCTCAAACTGAGGTCATCCACCTTAGTGACAAGTAGCATTTCACTGGTCCCTAAATTAATCATTATTTGTTGTACTGGGGATATTTAAAACTTTTAATTTCCCCCTCTTCTATGTATATTCTTATCTCTTTTTTATTCAGTACAATTACTTTAATATTTACATTAAGGACTCCCAAATTAATACTGTATTATTGACTTCTATCTAAATTCTTTATACTTATATACTCATTTACTTTAGGATTGTGTGGATTCTTAACAGTAAGTTTGAATTAATATTTAAGACCTTGGAAGTTGTACTTAATCCCACCTGCCCTTCCCTCACCGTTTCCATCTCACTGAAAGCTTCTACCATCCATTTTGTTATAGAAATTAAAAAAGTAAGCATTTTCTCCTCTGTTTCTATCAGACTATATATTCTTTGGTCCTGGTCACCCCCATTTATAGAGAGAATATCTTGCATATTATATGGATGCATTGCCTGTAAATTAAAAAGCCTATGGCCTATTGCTTAGACAGGAAATAGAAGTAGGACATCCAGGAGAGAAAAAGGATTCTGGGATAGAGGCAGGGCAGGGAGATGTGATAAGACACACAGTGCCTGAGCACAGGTAAGCAGCAACATTGCAGAGTATAGGCTAGGATAAATGGGATATTTTGCTTTATCTAGTCAGAGAAGAGTCTAGCTGTATAGCCATGGTATTTATAAACATATTTTGATCCTGAGTCTTATTTTTGGGAGCCTAGTGCTGAAAGGAAGAGCAAGGCTTAACTTCTACACCCATGCTTTGCCTTCAAAATATATTCTGGATATAACAACTTAGTTATTGTCATTCAAGTTCATATTCTCTTTGTATTTAATCTACACAGCAACCAGAATGACCTTTTAAAATTATAAACAAGAATTCATTACTCTCCTGTTTAAAACACACCCATATCACCCACAAAGCACAAATAACCCCAGATTCCTTAATAAAACATTTAAGATATTACACACCAAATCTTTCCAATACATATATATATATTTCCCACATACAAGTATATACACACATATATGGATAACTACATAAATCCAATGTAGTGAGTTCACTTAGTGATGCTTGTATGCATGATTTCCAAGCTTACCACTTAGTATTGGATAATCAGCTACAGAGTTCATCCCTAAGAAAGACTAATTCTCTTTCCTACTACTTACTTGTCTAGAGTTCTTTATCTAGGAGTACAGTCCCGAGAGAGTTCCCCCTTCTACATTGGTATGTCTACTGGTGTTACTAGTATTTGAATCTTATTTAGGCAGCAACATTAATAAGGTATTGTGGACACACCTTCTTTGTCATTTCTAAGACTGACTCATAACTTCATAGCAGATTTCCTCATCCTCTGACTCTTAAAATCTTTCTATCTCTTCTTCTGTAGTGATCCTTGAGCCTCAGGTACAGGAGGTCTGTTGTAGATGTGTGCATTGGTGCTGAGAACCTCAGGTTCAGCTGATCGCTGCATTTTGACCAGCTGCAGCTTTCCGTGGTGGTCTCTATATGCTGCACAGAGAGACTTCTTTCTTGCAGGGTGGGAACTGCATTTATCAATGGATATAAGGATAGGTTTTAGAATGTAGATAGGAATTATTAGGTTGGTCTAGTAGAATGTGAGTGTAGCTTCTCCTCTAAGATAGATGACTTTTCTACCTCTAGATGGCTGGCTAGGTTTCCAGTGCAAGGCATGATTTCCCTTTAGTACAGTTAGAGTGCTATTGTTTTCTGTCAAGGTATTAGTACCACTATTGCACCTTCATGAATCTCTTGCCATGCTTGTCACTTGTGGTTTGTCACAGCTGGTTATGACTATGACTATACAGTACCTTCTTGAACTATGAAGACAGAACTCAAGAAAGAAGTTTTCAAGTCAGATCCAGTTCCAGCCTTCCAAATCCCATGTCTGAACTGTGTAGTATCTTAGAAACATGGCCCCCTGGGAGGCAACCAAAGACATTTGCAGCAGGCTATATTGTTTTGGGAGTCTGCTGGATTACCCTGACCAGTGACATAGAAGTTCTCTTGCCTGGTTTATGTTAGATAGTCCATGACTTTTATGGAGAGTTGTCAACCCAAGTGGCATAATTTCATTTAAAATATGTGTGTACATATGTTTAATGTGTGTTACATGTAGTTTTAGGTAAGTATATAATAATATGGTTCCTTAAGGCTTTATACATACCTTTAATGGTACTTGTCCCTCCCCTCCTTATCTTTTTCTTAATGAACTCCCTGTCTTCTCTCCAATTAAAGACCCCCACCCAAAGTTTCCCACTTCCCTATTTTATTTTGTCTCCACTTTTAGGGAAGAAAATTTGTCTGCATTATTCATGACTATATTTCCAACACCTAAGATTCTCGATATATTTAGGACTGTACACCGATTTAGAAAATCTAAAATATGACTCTGAAATCTTTGATAGTCCATTTGAGGGTATGAATTCTGTGGGGCCTATCCTTGAACATGGAATTGTAGAGTATACCAGAAGCACAGCAACCTTTCCTTGCAATGACCATTCCAAGGATACACTCTGTGTAGTTTTTCCTCTCTGTTGGCCCATCTGTTCCAGTTAACAGCCAGTTAGTATCTCCCAGACGTGCATGACCAGTTCCCCACCATTCCATCATTCTCATCCTTAAAGTTTTCTTAACTGACACTGCAGGAGGCAGAGATGAATATTCTCCTCCAAGTGCTCCCCTAGCTTAAAGATTTGGTAGCAAAGGTAAATTCTTGCACTTGTATCAATTCACTTACTTTTGTGATATAGCAACAGATAAATGGACTAATAAGTAAATGGCTGTTGTTAGTATTAACTTACAAAATGATAGCAATTAGTATATTATTTATGGCTTCATTTTGGTACTTTTAACCTATGTATTCTTTTGTGTTTCAGACTATGATGGAATAGTTTTACCAGAAAAATATTGACATTCATAGAAATGGCAAAATTCTGATAGAGTTTTTTTTTTTTTTTTTTAAAAAGTCCAACTATTTATCTCTTTTAAGAGGTGGAGTTACTGAAACTTACAAAGCTAAAATTCAAGAATTCATGAGACCAAAGAGGGAGCTAATGTTTCTGGAGCTGCTTATTTTTTGAGGCACTTTATGTCTCTTGTCCTGGAGTAAGAGGAAAAGAGTCAGACAGAGATGTTGGCAGTGAGGATGAAGGAGAATCAACCAAACTGCCAGGGAGATTTTACAGCCGAAGAAATTGCAGTTGGAAGTCAAAGTAGCCAGAATACAGAGGCCAAACAGAGGAAAGGAGGCACAAAGAAGTGACCCCAATACTTGGTGATTCCTCTTCCCCAGGATGTGTTTGCTGAGGCAAAGAAACCAGAGTTAAAGTGGGATGTGTTGGTCAATTTCTTTAAAATTGGACAAATCAATCTACAATGATGAAGTTCTGGAGGGGGCTAAGAAGGATTAGCATTTCATGGTGCTGGACATTCTAAATTTATTATTGTGGGGAACATTAAGGGTGGCTCCACACTTACCTTCATCTTGGCATAAGTATTTACCACAGAGCGGGATAGTAATAGTGAATAATACAGAAATAGTTTCTATTTCTGTATTAAAACACTATTAGGGCAACTTATAAAAGATAACATTTAATTTGGCCTGTGGTTTCAGAGAGCTAATGAAGGTAGAGTGAAGGCATGGTGGCAGGAACAGCAGAGAGCTTGCATCTTAAACTGTAAGGAGAGAGAGACAGGGCAGGGGGAGAGTCAGAGACAGAGACAGAGGAGAGAGAGGGAGACAGAAAGACAGACACATAGAGATATAGAGAAATATATATAGAGAGACATGGTGCCAGTTTTTGGAAACCTTAAAGCCAACTTCAAGTAACACACCTCCTCCAACAAGGCCATACCTCCTCCTCCTTCTCAAATAGTTCCACCAACTAGGGACCAAGTATTCAAACATATATGCCTGTAGGAGCGATTCTCATTTAAATCGCCACAAATAGGTATTTGGGAGCGGGCTACAGTAGAATGGGGTTGGAGAAAGATGCTACGGTGACAAACAGAAGTCAGCATACTCAGCACTGAATTTTCAGTAGTGCCTACATCTAGAAAATACACATGGAATACATATGCATATTCCTGGGCCCTATCTAAAGAGACTATGATTCATGAATTCTGGGTAATGTTTAGAGATGACAGTTTTCACAAGTAGCTTCCTGAGCTTCCTGAGAAATAGCTAGAGTGAGGCATTCTTTAGGCAGAGGGAACACTTAGTTTAGAAAAGTATAAAACTCCAAGATAAAACACCATGATAATGTTAGGGCTGGAGAGAAGGCTCAGCTGTTAAGAATGTATATTGCTGTTGCAAAGGACCCAAGTTTGGTTCCCAATACCCAAGTTGGGTGGTTCACAATTGCTTGTAACTCTACTTTCAGTGGATCTGAATCCCACTTCTGGCTTCTGTGAGTCTAATACTCAGAATGTGTGAATAATAGAATTAACAAAGAAGTCACTGACGTGGGGCCATCATGAGTGATACAGCATGTCTCTAAGCTCACTGTGCCATGTTTGTTTAGAAAGCACATCACCACGCACATGATAAGCCTCTGGAGACCTTCCTGAATTATAAGAAAATAATTTCTCATTTGTTTTAATTAATTTCAAAATATAAAAATTTCTAAATTATATCTGTTTATTTTATCCAATAAATTTAGCCAAAAGACGTAGCTTGATATGACCTTGGTCATTATTCTTGATATATTTAGCAGTATAAAGTGGAGTTCAGAGTAAAATTTAAATATAGTAATTCATGAAACAGTTTTTAGGGAGCAGAAAGTCTCTTGTCACTGGCTTATAATCCACAAGCCAAGATCACCTAACAACTCCATTCATGAGGTGGAACCAGCTGGTGCTAAGTATATTGTATGCATCCCGAGACAACCAGTAGCAAATAAAGACTCTAACAGATCAATCCAAGAGAATTTTTGGATAGTTGGGTTATTTCATCTCTTATTCATTCCTTCCATCTTTCAATGATTCCTGTTTCTCCCTAGTTCCTTTTCTCTCTTTGATTAATAATGCTAAATTGCATACATAATGAATCTACAAAACCTATCAGTTGTCACTGTCAAATAGAATTAAGAATAAGGAAATAAAATAGCTTCTTTTTTTTAGTACATGTGAATTATCTTATGTCTTATTGGTTTCAATGGACACTGATCCAAGAGTCCATGGAGTTTCTCAGCATAATTGCTGGCATCCTACAACCTCTCATGTCTGTTCTTAAGAAAGAAAGATGGCGAAGGAGAGATAGAGAATAGAGACAATTAAAAACACAAGTTCGTGTTACCAAAAGCTAACTAGAAACCGTCACATCTAAAAGAAATGCTCAAACAACTGCATAGTGATAGGGAAAACATGTGATAGCCTGCAATAACCAGCTCAACTCTGCCACTAGCACCTAACATACCACTTAATACTTAATAGTTTTAATGTCTAACATCTACCTACATGTAGTTGACATCACTGACTAATAGATGAACATCAAAATGTAAAATGATGTGGGTAAAAAAAAAGCACTGATTCTAAAGACTCATGGAGAGCACTGGCCTTAGAATTACATGCCTAGCTGTCTTTGGTGGCTGCCCCTTGCTTCTCTCAGGAGCTCCTGGCTCAGGGTCTCTGGGAATCAGCTTACTCCTCTCTGTTTTCATTAGTCCCTGGGTGATTCTTGTCGACACAGATTAATCACAAAACTTATACTAAATAGTAAGTGTACGTGTTTGTTCTGAGAACTGGGAGGATGCTGTCAAGCAGAGTATCACTTCCAGATTTGATCACAGTCTATTTACCTATTTCTGATTGTGGTTTCTTGCCTCATCAGGCATACTGGCACTGAGGAGCTGGGAAGGGCAAACAGGGACTTTCCTGGGTGAGCTGATGATGCAGAGGCAAGTGGGAAATCAGTGTCCTAAGAGATTGGGAACATTGGAGATGAACTTAGTGTTTTCTTTTTGCTAAATTTAAAGCAGGCAGTTAAAGATGGGGGTGTAGCTTTGGGGGCAAAGTAAGCTGCAGCTAAGCAGGCTGCAGCAAGCAAACGGGAACACCAACGAACGTTTGTTAATCACTTGAGAAATGTAAATGTTCTTTTTTTAAAATCAGGATACAGAAGACTAAAGTTAAATTTAGCAGTAATTAATAAGAACTGTAGAAAATTAAGCAAAAAAGTTATCAAATGATACCCAAGTAGTTTGTGCTTTTCACTCTTGTTTCAACTTATGCATATATCTTATTTTAATTTGTGCAATGAGAGAACATGTTTTGAGGGGTTATTTGTGTCCCTCATCCTCCAAATGCAACTTAGAGAAAGGATGCAGAATTAAGCAGGGATGACAATTCAGGATCTTTGTCAGTGGTAAGGCCCTGAATTCAAATGACCACACCAGGAATAAGCAAGCAAAGAAACATCTCTCTAAGGATAAAAGAAGGAATTGCCATCCCAACCCCATTGCTATAAGCAACAAGAACTTTCAGGCCCACTGTTCTGGCATCTCAAGTTCATGCTCAGAAAAATTCTCTGAGCACTTTGAAAAGTTAAAATGCATTCTACCTGTGGCCTGATTTGAATATGAAATGTATTTTCCACTGGCTCATTTATTAGAACCTTTGGTCTCCAGCTGGTTTCCAGCAACTTGTTTTGGCCAATGGTGGAACCTTTTGAGCTTAGGGCATAGGTGGGAGAAGTAGAGCCATTGGTCAGAGCTGAGGAACTTTCTCTTCTTTTGCTTCCTGGTCTAAGATTAAACAAGAAGGCTCCAAGCTTCACCCACCAAGGATGGGACCCTAATTGTCATACTCTCCTTTCCATAATGGGCTGTATGCCTTAAACCATGGTATAGACTAAACCATTCATCTCTTAAGTTGAATCTGTAAAGAATTTTTGTCGCATCACCCAAACACATAGCTAATACAGGATGTCTAATATAGTCTTTATATGGTCAGAAGAGAATGTTGGAAGCTAGGAAATGTTAAATTCTTTCCTTGAGCTAAAGAACAAGGCACTCTATCATCCAGAATTTGCTCTGCCTTTAACAGACATCTATCCATGGCTTTTCTACAGTAAGGCTTCACTGATTTTCATTGGACTGTTTTGATGGCGTAGCTCAGAAAATCAAGGAAGTAAAGTCCTTGGTGTTCAGGGGCAGAAAGAATGACATAGAAAGAGTCCTGTTGCTGGTATGTGAGTAGCACCTGGTAGTGATTAAAATCCACTTTCTTAGTAATCAAGGTGTCCTCTCAATTGTAGGCCAGGAATAAAGAGCGTCATTTGATTGATGTTGGCTTTCGTTAGTAAAGCCACAAAACTCAAGGTAAAATAGAGACCAGGAGATGGATAGAATGTTCAGCATTCAAGGAGAGCTAATAGTCTTCTAAGAATAGGACATACCTCATGCAGGCTCAAGGGTCAAGTTGGGCCAAAGTGAAGGACTTCACAGTCAGTCTGGCATGGTTCCTGCCTGTGACCCTGGATAACATGGAACAAAGTGCCTTCCATGGAAGATTTTTTTTCTAGCTCAGCAAAAAGAGCAGAAGACTAAAAATTGAGAGACAAATGAATGTGTTTCAGAGTGCTGCTTTACAGGGCCTCTCAGGTCCCGTTTGGTCCTGTGGAAGGCTCTGCTTTAAGTCAGACATTAATGGAAACGCACCAGCCAACAATTCAATTACTAACCATTACAAAGGTCAGAATAATAACAGTAAAGGCTTTGCAGAAGTGAACTAAGAACCAGGAATAGGATTCTATAACCTATAAAGGGGAAAATAAAACTAGGAACTGTAAAGAATCTTGAAAGAGGGCCAGAAGGCACCTTTATATGGGCTCAAAATGGTGACTTGTTTCCCAAGTCGGATCAAAAGCTTCCTCAATCAGTTACAGAACCTTTCTGAGTCAGGCCTGATTGTACAACTAAAGACTAAGCTTAAGGAAGCCTGAGACAGAACTACTTTAGCCTCACAAATGACCTTAATTTTGTTTCGCAAACATATGATAAACTTAACTTGTACTCTTTCTTATAAATGCCTATGTTAAAGAAAAACAGAACCAAACTTCTGCCTATCGAAGGCAGCCAATGAGCTTATAATTACATGGTTAGTGATTTTCCAGCAGAATAAAACAAATAAGGCAACCTTAAGCCTGGAACACAGCAGAAGTTTTTTTTTTCTACAATTTCCACAAATTCAACACATTGCATTTCTTCAAAGGAGTGCCTCAATCCTTTAAAGTTTTGTGTGTAGCAGAAGATATTAGAAAAGAAGGCATCCGGCTGGCTCCCGGCTTAACCACCATGTTCCTGCACTAACAGTGGCACCCACGGGCTGCCTGGCCCCAGCCAGGTGGTCTCAGCTTGGCAGGCTTTCCAGCAGGGCTGGAGCTCCAGAGCTCCCCTTGGAGCCCACGCTAGCCTCATGCCATGATTGTCCACCCCATGATCAGCCACCACACCCATCATCAGGTAAATCAAAACTCTAGAGGCTTAAAGTTAACCAATGAATTTATATATACATATATATCAATAAAATCTCAATACACAAGATGCACTCACAATTTAGAAAGTTACCCCAATTTTCTATTTATTTATTTATTTATTTAATTATTTATTTTTTTATTGGATATTTTATTTACATTTCATATGTTATCCCCTTACCCCATCCCCCACCCACCAGGGAAACCCCCATCCCCTTACCCCTCCTTCTTCTTCTCTGTGGATGTAACCCCCTCCTACCCTCCCCACTCCCACTTCCCCACCCTCAAAATTCCCACCCCTTGGGGCGTCCAGCCTTCATGAGGTCAAGGATCTCATCTTCCACCTGTGCCCGGCAGGGCCCTCCACTCTTACATATTCAGCTGAAGCCCTGGATCCCTCCATAAGTGCTCCCAGGCTGGTGGTTAGGACCCTGGGAGCTGTGGTTGGTTGGTATTGTTGCTCTCCTCATGGTGCCACAAACCCTTTCAGCTCCTTCAGTCCTCACTCTAACTCCTCCATTGAGAACCTCATGATCAGTTCAATGGCTAGTTGTGAGCATCTGCCTCTGAGTATGTCAGACTCTTGAAGGCCTCTGAGGAGACATCCATATCAGCCCCTTATCAGCATGCATTTCCTGACTTCCACATCAGCATCTACCTTTGGTGACTGCACATGGGATGGATACTCAGGTGGAAAGGTCTTCAAATGGCCCCTCCTTCAGGTTCTGTCCCTCACTTTGTCTCCATATTTGCTCCCCTGAGTATTTTGTTGCTCCTTCTAAGAAGAACTGAATCACCCCCACTTGGTCTTCCTTTTTTATGAGCTTCATGTGGCCTGTGAGTTGCATCTTGGGCATTTCAAGGTTCTGGGCTAATATCCGATAATCAGTGAGTGAATACCATGTGTGTTCTTTTGTGATTGGCTTACTTCACTCAGGATGATAATTTCTAGTTCCATCCATTTACCTAGGAACCTCTCGAATTCATTGTTTTTAATAGCTGAGTAATACTCCATTGTGTAAATATACCACATTTTTTGAATCCATTCCTCAGTTGAAGGACATCTGGGTTCTTTCCAGCTCCTGGCTATTATAAATAAGGCTGCTATGAACATAGTTGAGCATATGTCCTTGTTATATGTTTGAGCATCTTCTGGGTATATGCCTAGGAGTGGTATAGCTGGATCCTTGGGTAATGCTATGTCCAATTTTCTGAGGAACCGCCAGATTGATTTCCAAAGTGGTTGCACCATCTTGCAGTCCCACCAACAATGGAGGAGTGTTCCTCTTTCTCCACACCCTCGCCAGCATCTACTATCACCTGAGTTCTTAATCTTAGCCATTCTGACTGGTGTGAGATGGAATCTCAGAGTTGTTTTGATTTGCATTTCCCTGATGACTAAGGACACTGAACATTTCTTTAGGTGCTTCTCGGCCATTCGAGTTTCTTCCATTGAAAATTCTTTGTTAAGCTCTATACCCCATTTTTTAATAGGGTAATTTGGTTGTCTGGAGTCTAATTTCTTGAGTTCTTTGTATATATTGGATATTAGCCCTCTATCAGATGTAGGATTGGTAAAGATCTTTTCCTAATTTGTTAGTTGTCGTTTTGTCCTATTGACAGTGTCCTTTGCCTTACAGAAACTTTGCAATTTTATGAAGTCCCATTTGTCAATTCTTGATCTTAGAGCATATGCCATTGGTGTTCTGTTCAGTAACTTTCCCCCTGTGCCCAAGTATTCGAGGCTCTTCCCCACCTTCTCTTCTATTAGTTTCAGTGTATCTGGTTTTATGTGGAGGTCCTTTATCCACTTAGACTTGAGCTTTGTACAAGGAGATAAGAATGGATCAATTTTCATTCTTCTACATGTTGTCCTCCAGTTGAACCAGCACCATTTGTTGAAAATGCTGTCCTTTTTCCACTGGACAGTTTTAGCTCCTTTGTCAAAGATCAAGTGACCATAGGAGTGTGGGTTCATTTCTGGGTCTTCAATTCTATTCCATTGATCTTCCTGCCTGTCTCTGTACCAATACCAGGTAGTTTTTATCACTATTGCTCTGTAGTACAGCTTGAGGTCAGGGATGGTGATTCCTCCAGAAGTTCTTTTATTGTTGAGAATAGTTTTCGCTATCCTGGGTTTTTTGTTATTCCATATGAATTTGAGAATTTCCTTTTCTAACTCTGTGAAGAATTGAGTTGGGATTTTAATGGGGATTGCATTGAATCTGTAGATTGCTTTTGACAAGATGGCCATTTTTATTATATTAATCCTGCCAATCCATGAGCATGGGAGATCTTTCCATCTTCTGAGATCTTCTTCGATTTCTTTCTTCAGGGACTTGAAGTTCTTGTCATACAGGTCTTTCACTTGCTTGGTTAGATTCACACCAAGGTATTTCATATTATTTGCAACTATTGTGAAGGGTGTCATTTCCCTAATTTCTTTTTCAGTCTGTTTATCTTTCATGTAGAGGAAGGCTACTGATTTATTTGAGTTGATTTTATAACCAGCCACTTTGCTGAAGTTGTTTATCAGGTTTAGGAGTTCTCTGGTGGAAGTTTGTGGGTCACTTAAGTATACTATCATATCATCTGCAAATAGCGATATTTTGACTTCTTCCTTTCCTATTTGTATCCCTTTGACTTCTTTTTGTTGTCTAATTGCTCTGGCTAGGACTTCCAGTACTATATTGAATAGGTAGGGGGAGAGTGGGCAGCCTTGTCTTGTCCCTGATCTTAGTGGGATTGCTTCAAGTTTCTCTCCATTTAGCTTGATGTTGGCTACTGGTTTGCTGTAAATTGCTTTTACTATGTTTAGGTATGGGCCTTGAATTCCTGATCTTTCCAAGACTTTTATCATGAAGGGATGTTGAATTTTATCAAATGCTTTCTCAGCAACTAGTGAGATGATCATGTGGTGTGGTTTTTTTCTTTGAGTTTGTTTATATAGTGGATTACATTGATGGATTTCCGAATATTGAACCATCCCTACATTCCTGGGATAAAACCTACTTGATCATGATGGATGATTGTTTTAATGTGTTCTTGGATTCGGTTTGCTAGAATTTTATTGAGTATTTTTGCATCGATGTTCATAAGGGAGATTGGTCTGAAGTTCTCTTTCTTTGTCGGGTCTTTGTGGGGTTTGGGTATGAGTGTAATTGTAGCTTCATAGAACGAATTGTGTAGTGTTCCTTCTGTTTCTATTTTGTGGAATAGTTTGAAGAGAATTGGTATTAGGTCTTCCTTGAAGGTCTGATAAAATTCACCACTAAAACCATCTGGTCCTGGGCTTTTTTTAGTGGGGAGACTTTTAATGACTGCTGCTATTTCCCTAAGGGTTATGGGACTATTTAGATGGTTTATCTGCTCCTGGTTTAACTTTGGGACCTGGTATCTGTCTAGGAAATTGTCCATTTCATCCAGGTTTTCCAGTTTTGTTGAGTATAGGCCTTTGTAGTAGGATCTGATGATTTTTTGAATTTCTTCAGTTTCTGTTGTTATGTCTCCCTTTTCAGTTCTGATTTTATTAATTTGGATACTGTCTCTGTGCCCTCTGGTTAATCTGGCTAACGGTTTATCTATCTTATTGATTTTCTCAAAGAACCAACTCCTGGTTTTATTGATATTTTGTATTGTTCTTTCTGTTTCTATTTGGTTGATTTCAGCCCTGAGTTTGATTATTTCCTGCCTTCTACTCCTCCTGGGTGTATTTGCTTCTTTTTGTTCTAAAGCTTTTAGTTGTGCAGTCAAGTTGTTAGTGTGTGCTCTTTCCAGTTTCTTTTTGTAGGCACTTAGAGCTATGAGTTTTCCTCTTAGCACTGCCTTCATGGAGTCCCACAAGTTTTGGTATGATGTGTCCTCATTTTCATTGAATTCTAAAAAGTCTTTAATTTCTTTCTTTATTTCTTCCTTGAGCAAGTCATCATTGAGTAGAGAGTTGTTCAGTTTCCATGTGCACGTGGGTTTTCCATTGATTTTGTCATTATTAAAGACCAGTCTTATTCCGTAGTGATCTGATAAGATGCAAGGGATTATTTCAATCTTTTTGTATCTGTAGAGGCCTGCTTTGTGACCAATTATATGGTCTATTTTGGAGAAGGTACCATGAGTTGCTGAGAAAAAGGTATATTCTTTTGTTTTAGGATGAAATGTTCTATAGATGTCTGTTAAGTCCATTTGGTTCATAACTTCTGTTAATGTCAAAGTGTCTCGGTTTAGTTTCTGTTTCCATGATCCGTCCATTGCTGAGAGTAGGGTGTTGAAATCCCCCACTATTATTGTATGAGGTGTAATGTGTGTTTTGAGCTTTAGTAAAGTTTCTTTTATGTATGTAGGTGCCCTTGCATTTGGAGCATAGATGTTCAGAATTGAGAGTTCACCTTGGTAGATTTTTCCTTTGATGAGTATGAAGTGTCCTTCCTTATCTTTTTTGATTAATTGTGGATGAAAGTCGATTTTTTTGATATTAGAATGGCTACTCCAGCTTGTTTCTTGGGACCATTGGCTTGGAAAATTGTTTTCCACCCTTTTATTCTGAGGTAGTGTCTGTCTTTGTCACTGAGGTGCGTTTCTTGTATGCAGCAAAATTCTGGGTCTTGTTTGTGTATCCAGTCTGATAGTCTGTGTCTTTTTATTGGGGAATTGAGACCATTGATGTTAAGAAATATTAAGGAAAAATGAGTGTGGCTTCCTGTTAATTTTTTTATTAGAGATAAAGTTATGTTTGTATAGGTATCTTCTTTTGTGGTTGTTGGAAGATTACTTCCTTGCTTTTTCTAGGTTGTAGATTCCCTCCTTGTGTTGGCATTTTCCATCAATTATCCTTTGAAGTGCTGGGTTTGTGGGAAGATATTGTGCAAATTTGGTTTTGTCATGGAATATCTTGGTTTCACCATCTATAGTGATTGAGAGTTTTGCTGGGTATAGTAATCTGGGCTGGCAATTGTATTCTCTTAAGGTCTGTATGATGTCAGTCTAGGCTCTTCTAGCTTTTATAGTCTCTGGTGAGAAGTCTGGTGTAATTCTTATAGGTCTGCCTTTATATGTTACTTGACCTTTTTCCCTTACTGCTTTTAGTATTTTTTCTTTGTTTTGTGCATCTGATGTTTTGTTTATTATGTGATGGGAGGTATTTCTTTTCTGGTTTAGTCTATTTGATGTTCTGTAGGCTTCTTGTATGTTTATGGGCATCTTGTTCTTTAGGTTAGGGAAGTTTTCCTCAATAATTTTGTTGAAGATATTTACTGTCCCTTTAAGTTGGTAATCTTCAGTCTCATCTATACCTATTATCCTTAGGTTTGGTCTTCTCATTGTGTCCTGGATTTTCTGGATGTTTTGAGTTAGGAGTTTTTGGCA
Organism: Grammomys surdaster; assembly: GCF_004785775.1. NCBI lineage: Eukaryota > Metazoa > Chordata > Mammalia > Rodentia > Muridae > Grammomys > Grammomys surdaster. The sequence continues at coordinate 3,359,420 of NW_021620801.1, read as the reverse complement.
TTTTGCATTTTCTTTGACAACTGTGTCAATATTTTCTACAGTATCTTCTGCATTTGAGATTCTCTCTTCTATCTCTTGTATTCGGTTGGTGATGCTTGCGTCTATGACTCCTGATCTCTTTCTTAAGTTTTCTATTTCCATGGTTGTCTCCCTTTGAGCTTTCTTTATTGTTTCTATTTCCATTTTCAGATCCTGAATATTTTTGTTTAATTCCTTCTTTGTGTTTTCTTGCATTTCCTTAAGGGATTTCTGTGATTCCTCTTTAAGGGCTTCTATCTGTTTACTTGTACTCTCCTGTATTTCTTAAGGGAGTTACTTAATTCCTTCTTATAATCCTCTATCATCATCATGAGAAGTGATTTTAATTCTGAATCCTGCTTTTCAGGTGTGATGGAGTGTTCAGGGCTTGCTATATTGGGAGAACTGGGTACTGATGATGCCAAGAAACTTTGGTTTCTGTTGCTTATGTTCTTGCGCTTGCCTTTCGCCATCTGGTTAACTCTAGTGTTGCCTGCCCTCACTGTGTAAGACTGGAGTCTGTATTTCCAGTTATCTTGCTTGCAGAGCTCCTCAGAGTCCAGATGTCTCTGTAGTCTTATGATCCTAATCTTGGTGTCTGCTACTCTGAGTGCAGTGGCTCCTCTGCTGCTCTGAGTGCGGTGGCTCCTCTACGATGACTCAGGAGTCAGTATCTCCACAGGACAGGAGTAGATCAACTCTGTGCCAGCTGCTCTGAGTGCAGTGGCTCCTCTAGGATGACTCAGAAGTCAGTAACTCCACAGGACAGGAGCAGACCAACTCTGTGTCTGCCCCAGCCCACAGGACCAGGCAGGGGAGGAAGGGAAGTGGAATTCCGGAGGGGCGGGGTTTGGGTAGCTGCTGTGTCCTGAATGTCCCTGGCTCCCAGATGTATCTCTGGGGCTTAGGGAGTGAGATGGAGTTCTTACCAGCTGCTCTGAGTGCAGTGGCTCCTCTAGGACAACTCAGGATTCAGTATCCCCACAGGACAGTAGCAGACCAACTCTGTGTCTGCCCCAGCCCACAGGACCAGGCAGGGTATCCCAATTTTCTTAACCATTAGACTTCATATCTACTTATTTACTTGAAGCCTCGTCGGTCCATGTCCACTGCCATTTCACCTTCCTCACTCTACCTAGTGTTTTTCTCTGCGTCTCCCTCCCTGCCACCCCTATCTCTGCCTTCCTTTTCCCTGTCCAATCACATGCCTCCCGCTGCAAATAGATTGAACAATGACATTTCTGCCAAATTCAGGCATCCTAACTCATGATTTGTTTGGTTTAATAAACTCTACAAGAGCTTCAGAACATGAGTCACTACTATCTCTATGGCCAACTACACATACCTTTTCCTCTTTAACTCCTGAAAGTGATGTTACAGATTCTGGCAGCTGGTTTTATTCTGATCAGTTTTGCCATCATTTCTGTTCATCACCATTTCTGTATCAGGTGCCACCTTGATGTGACACAATAAATGTTATCCTTCTTCCTTATGTTCTCTATCAAAATCCTAGAGAGAAGATGTCACAGTAAAGGATAAACAGACGAGGACCTACCTGATCACACTAAGTACCACTTTCTCAGTAGGCCTATGGTGGAGGAGGTGACATCCTCCTACCAGGATCTTAGTAATCTATCTATTCCCTGGGGTGTATGTGGGTTCTGGCCTTATAATTGGCCAAACAGACCTCTGCACAAGTCTTCCATTCTGCCAAGTGTTGATATAATTGAACTGACTGAGAATTGAAGAAGATGGCATATGTGTACATACTGATCTAGTTCTGAAAATTCTAGGCCACTGCACTTTTATCGTGGTTAAAACTAACTTTAACACTCTGTTACATATGTAATGATAATAATATGACATCGTCTGATATTGCTTAACATGTCTATAATAAGGACATTGGTGATAAAGATGTACACTGTATTGAAAGTGGTGAAAACCCACCCCTGAGAGACATTCCTTTTCAGGGTTATTATTAGAAAAACCTAATTTTCTGTAGCACTCAGTTTGATTTTATCTTGACACTGTAAATTATGTAGCTGATCATATTCTCTCTTCTGTATAAAATTCAGAGTCTAATTTGTACCTTGCTGGGAACAAGCATACAGGATGCTGTACTTGATACCTCTTTCTTTTCATTCCTGTCTAGCTTTGAATTTTCTATTTGAGTTCTGAAAAGCAATATCATGTAATGAGAACTAAATCTTTGTAGTAGAGCACAGGGTAAGTTCATATTCTGCCTTTATCATTGCCTTATGAACTTTAAAATCTCCTTTCAAAGCTTCATTTTCTTTATCTGGAAAATTATAATAAGACAGTATTTGCTAGCTCATATATCTATATCTATCTATATCTCAATATATATATAACAAATATATATGACTATGTATATGTATATATATGTATACATATACATATACATATACATATACATATACATATACATATACATATACATATACATATACATATACATATACATATACATATACATATATATATATATATATATATATATATAGTGTGTGTGTGTGTGTGTGTGTGTGTTTGTCACAGTCAATAGCTGTGGTCAAGAATAAGAAACTTTCATTTTGTTCTATATTTTACCTTTCTATCCTTTATACACTTGAAGGCTGTTTCAAAATCTTTCTGATAGTAATGCAATGGAAAACAGGTAGCACAAAAGGACATAAAAGAACATCTTTGTATTTGCATGACACTCAGTTATACAGACAGCTTTAACACATTTTTTTCTCCCTATCTACAGAACAGCTCATACCTCCTTTCTGGAGGCAGATGCTTGGGTCATGTAGGTTTCTTAGGATCACACAGCTTGAGAAAAAGCTGAAAGTCCATGGCTTCTGATTCCAAGCTGGTGAGTATGTCTCCAGGTCACATAGTGTCAGCATGACTCATGCTGTCCAGATCCTTTGTCTTTAGTCTTTTCAACTACATGAATCAGGCTGTCTTAAAAAACAATTTCTATTTCTGAGTGTATGAGCCACTATGAACTTCCAGCTGTTTTCCTTCTGTAAGGACGCAGAATTTCAGAATTCATTTTATCTTTCACATCATCTAACAAACTTACCAACAACTTCCAGCAGAAAGCATCGATTAACTACGGCATGTTTTGTCTGACTACAAGCCTGCCGTTCCTGTCTCTTCATCATTTTTGTGCTATGATTCTTGACCCTGCTTGGAGTTCTAGCCTTTGTCTCTCATCTCGTGAGTATCTTTCTCTACCAAATCCCAATTCAGGCTTCATGAATTTCTCCATGAATTCTTCCCAACTGTTACCTTGTGCTGCTTTCTGTCTTTTCTGTTATTTTTTTGTTGCTCTGAATAGACACTATGACCAAAGTAACTTATAGAAGGAAGTTTATTGGGGCTTATGGTTGCAAAGGGTTAGAGCCTATGACTGTCATAGTAGGAAACATGGTGGCAGGAAGGCATTACAGTGGAGTCATAGCTGAGAACATATATCCTTATGCATAAAGAGGAGGAAGAGAAAGAGAAGGACAAAGAGGGAGAGAGAAAGGATACAAAAGAGAGCATTAACTCGTAATGACTTCGGCTTTTGAAACCTCCCACAATGACAAACCTCCTCCTCCAAGGACATACCTCCCAATTCTTCCCAAACAATTTCTCTGACAGAGGACCCAAGCATTCAGATATATGAACCTATGGCAGCCATTCTGTTTCAAACTACCAAAGTCTTTCTTTTCAAACTCCCACAGTTCTTGTGGTTTACATGTTCTTCTTCATTCTGTTATTATAGATGTGTGGCATAATGAAATACATACGTCAAAAAAGCTTTTAAGTCCTCTGTCATAGCTTACTTTTCTGTCATCTTTTATGCCAACTCCTCATCCTGTAACAAATTTTCCTCACAGTTCTGGCTGGAGAGATGGCTCACAGATTACTTTGCCTGAGGACCTGAACTGAATTCCTAGCCCATGCTGGGCATCTCACAACTGCCTACAACTCAGCTCCAGAAAATTGGATGTCCACTTTCGTCTTCCACAGGCAAATGCACATAGATGGCTTATGGGCACATGGATGATTTACCTGTACACAGACACAGACAGACAGACAGACAGACAGACAGACAGACAGAGACATACACACAGAGAGAGAGAGACAGAGACAGAGACAGAGAGAGAGAGAGAGAGAGAGAGAATTTTCAGATATTTCTCACAACCAAGCATAGGTACATGTAGTTAATCAGTTTTTAATAGATATTCGCAACTAATTCTCATCTGAGCTTTTCTCTAGGAAGCCAAAACCTGGCATTCTCTTACTTACCAAATACAAATAAAAGACAGTCAGACAATATTGCTGGTGATAAAATCTCTGAATATTTTGTTTTGAATGTGAAATATATTTTTAAGAATATTGTTTTAATTGAATCAGTTATGAATCTGCTTTATATTCTGTTGTTGATATCTGCTTAATGTTTTAGTTAGCTTCACAAGAGAAATTTCAAATGATTTAGAATGAAAGAGTAATGGGATATTTTGGTATAAATACATTGAGAAACGATAGTTTTGACACAGCCTCCTTGTGGAATGGCCTTTGTTTTATAGAAATGAAGTGTGTATTCTTCCATGTAATAGATAAATTTAGTAATTATTTAACAGTTCACTGAATTTGGTTCCTGGGATCGACAGATGTTGATATTGCTTTTCAACTACCCTTCTTAAATAGCTACTAAAGCCTGTGAACAATGAATAAGAAAGACATCAAGTTCACACAGTGGAAGGTGACTTGGACATTTGTGATCATAAAAATGATAGGCAGGTGTTCACCAAAGCTTATATTAGCAAGAGTGCTTATGAAGAGCATCTCAACCTAGCTCATAAAAGGGGCGGGGCTACCAGCTTAGAGAAGCCACCTTGACTACCCTGCCAGCTGTGGTACTTGTTCTCAGCAGTAAACACACACACACACACACACACACACACCTTGTGTTCTCATATACTGTAACTTTCCTAGACATACTGGTGTCATGCAACCTGTCCAATATTTAATTAGGTATTTTTCTCTCAGGATTAAATTAAAAGTCTACTGTTACTTGAGGTTCTTTATTTATAATTGAAACCCTGCAAGATCTGAGTTCATTCAAATGTTTTGTTGTTGTTCTTGTTCTTATTATTGTTTGCCAGTCTATTGTTGCTGCTCTTTCTAAGTCCTTTGTCTTCCCTATTATTCCTCTTCCTCACCACCACCACCACCAAATTTTTAGGGTTGCAGTGACCTGCAGCAACCCACACATGGTACTTTAGCCTACATTGTACAGTATGATTCAGTGGTACTCCTGTGAACATAAAACATAGAGTTTCTGTATTGCCACAGTTCCTTATAGCTTCAGGTCTCTGAAGAAGATAGTCACAAGAAAACATAAAATTATTGGTTATACTTTTTGTTTCATGAATATACAAGTAGACATTTGTGCCGATAAGTAACCAGAAGAGTTGAATTTTTGAATCTTTTCATGTTTTACTTATTTCAGATGTCTAACTAGTTTATAAAGTAATCTCAGCTAAAGAGGTTTTATAATGTCTTTGTTTTCCATATCACTCTTATTATGCTTAACTTTATATTAACTTGACTTTAGTCACATACTAGTCTAAGTGTTTCTATGAAGGTACTCTATGGATGTGACATAGATGCATACTTTAGATGTTACATACATATGTATTTGCTATATATTATAGCATAGCTTCTTGGATGGCTAGCTCTTCATTAAGCTCAAAACTGACAAGTACAGCCTATAGGTTGCTTTGTGTTTTTCTGCCAGCTTCAGGCTTTTGTGTTTATGTCCTAAAGTCAATAGACTTTTTCCTGCACTTACTCTCACCAGGTCACCAGAGATCCCTAAGGTACCTTGGAACCTGTGTATTCCAGCAGGTTTCTTGTCTTGAAGAGGAATACTCAAAAACTCCAGAAGCTCTATGGCAAGACTACCCTTTGTCCAAAGGAAGAAACCACAGCAAGGAGATGCTGCACTCCTGCCTATCTCCAGTGTGAGCAAAGGCTAAGTACCTCAAGTGTCTTCTACAGAAGCTCCTTTAACCACATTGTCTGTGGCCTACAACATTCTCCCTGATGCACCCCACGAGGCTCCACTCAAGCAATAGTGTAAGTGCACCAAGTAGGAAACCATTTAGGAAACGATGCCCGTTTCCCCTTTCAGTAAGCTCCAGCCTTTGTAAGTCACTTTCCCAGTGTCCCCTCACAATTTCTCCTTTACTGATGCGATAGCCATTGATTGCTTTGCTGCTAACAGTCCTTGCATTTTACCATGTTTCTTATTCTCTTAGTGTCTTGCCATCTTGGTTTACTGTGAGGCGGTTTCTATTGTTACTGGCTAACTGACCAGCCTCATTAAAGATCCTAAGTACTGCTTTTATTCAGTTTCGGGTTGGGGGAGTCTTAGCTATAACAGTAGATATTCTGAAGGAGTGTACTATTAATCATACAACATGACTTAGATGAGCAGCAGAACGTGTTTAATAGTCATTTTGAGAAATCCTAAATAGTTTTCAGCCAAAATGTTCTATTGCTCCTGACTCAAATAAGAATGATCCCCTGAGCACTGAGGTTGAGGTGTGTCTTCATCAATACAACCAAGGCAGACAGCTGGGTGTGAGTGGGCCTGGCCAGCACACACACTGGAAGAGTAACAGCAAGCCAAGTTTTCACTGGCAATTGTAGTCTAAAAATGGAAAAGGAGGTTGGGGACCAGAGAGTACATTATCTGGTTTAGCTGTCTCCATTGATCTGGCTTGCCAGGTAATTGCTTAGCACCTGTGTTTTGCTTTACTGGCCATCACCTCAGAGAGCAATTTCTGGCTGATTGCTCCAAGGTCTGTTTTTATGTCTCTTTGATGTAGACCCAGTCAGCCACCATGCAATTAAAGCTTCATGTCCTGACCACTAAACAAATAAGGCTGGCACAACAGAATGAAGGAAGGAACTGCATAGCCAATGAGAACATAGTGGAAGAAAAACAGTGCCTTGCTATCTATTCGTAATTTCTTCTTCCATGAGAATCTATTGCTGTAGCAACACATTAACTCTCCTTTGTTCTGTCTTTAGTCAAAGTGGCTTAACCAGTATCAGCTATTGAAACTCATGGGCGGCATTAACAACAACACTGCATTTATCAAGACAACACAGAAAACAAATCCACCTACTAAATATACCTAATGCAGCATCTGTTGCCAGAAATTGCTCAGTGCCTTCTAGAGTCTGTTTTCATTTTTGTGGGTCTCACGGTAGGAAATGAAATACTCACATATCAGCTTCTGTTATAAGGAACAGGAAGACCATCTGCCTAGATGGTTTCAGAAGGAATCTGAGTAAGAACAGCGGACTTTTTTTCTGACTCTCTCAGCCAATGTTCATTTATCAGATATGTTTGCCTTTTATGAATAATAATTTTTTTCTGTTCTCTAAAAAAAATTAACAGAGGTTTGGAATTTTCATACATCAATTAACTTTCCAGAACATCACCTGACATTTTTTTTCTAGTTGCAAACCACTGTAGTCAGAAAAGCCATTTGAAATGACTTCAGTTGTCTTAAAAGTATTAAGATTTGTTTTACCCTAATGTCTGTTCTAGCCTGGATAATATCTCATGTATACTCCAGTAGACTATGATACATATTTTTGAACATTCTACTGCTATCTAATGGAATCTTCTGTATAATAGCCCAGAAATAGAACTAGCCAAAGTGACCATTAACTGTCACTTGTAAAAGAATAAAGATAATTATTTTAAGTTAAATAAATCAGGCACAGAAATAAACCCTGCATGATCTCATTTGAATTTTTCTTTAAAATATGAACTCACATAAGCATGGGGTAGAATGGTAGAAGCTGAGTAGGGGTTAGGGAGACGCATTATCTATATCTATATCCATATCTATACCCATATCCATATCCGTATCCATATCTATATCATCTAAATCTATATCATCTATCTCCCTCTCTATCTCCATCTCCACCTCCATCTCTATGCAGATTATAGAAGTAAGTTCTATGTGATGTCAACGAATGTACAGCCTCCAGAAGGAACGAGATCTACTAGCACCATGATTTTAGCCCACGCAGATCAACTTTGGACTTTTGACATTCACAAATTATAAAATTAAAAACTCATTTTGTTTTAAGTTACTCAGTCTATGGTTGTTACGGTGGCCATGGGGAACAAATTCCACCCAGAAAAGTCAGAAAGTAGTTGATGGTCCAGGCATCCCTGGTGGAGCCAGCCCAGCTCCAATTCACCCTTTCCTTACCCAGTTCTTTGTGTTTGCCTGTGATTGGTGACAACTCTGGAGGCAGCAGGTGCAAAGTGGAAACGGCTCCAAATGCTGTTCTGACTCTCTGACATCCTGTTGAAGCTTGCTTCTGGATGTAGCCTTTATGCCCCTCAAGACCAGATGATTCCAGGCCACTTCTATGCCCTTGCTTCTCCTCTCTGCCACTTCAGTCCTTACTCACTGGCCCTGTGACTCGAATTCCATGACAGCTCTTCACAAGTTCCAAAGGATCTAGGAGGTGCTCTGCTGTGTCTATTTAAATTTGTATATGTTAATTTTTTCCCTAATGAAATTAGATTCTGAGGCAACAATGTACCAAGTATCTCTGACTCTATTAGAAGTTAACATTTTGTAGAATGGCATGTGTTTATATGTAGGCTTTAAACATAATTTATTTTATTTGCCTTAAAGTAACTTGAATATTATCATTAAGAGTATGACGCTTTAGTACTTTCAGTTTGTGAGTGGATCTGTGTATCTGATTCCCCTAATTCTGTTCAATTGACCTTGAAAATCTTGACTGGACAAAGATTATTTGAGGTTCAGACAAGTTTATATGCTTTCTCAAAGTCTTACAGAAAACAGCAGATAGTCTTCAGGGGGGGCCCTTTTAAAGTATTTCTCCAAATTGCTTATCAGTATTTTTGTCAGTTTTTCTTTATAGTTTGGTTCTGCAGATGGAATTTAGGAATTGAGAATGATAAAAATGGCTCTCCTCTATAACATAAACCAACAACATGCCCTGTGAGAGTCTCAAGAGTTCCTAATGAGCAAAGGATCACAAGACTTCATCCATACAGAACCAATCTCTCTAGGACAGTAATGAATGCATTAAACACGTTATAACTATAATTACAGAGAGGCAAATACTCGAGTAATGCTAAACAGCATAAATTCTTTATCCAATCCTCAAAACACCATAAACATAGAAATAAAAAGCACTAAAATGAACACAGACATATCAAAATACAAACTGCAGTTATTGCTTGAGTATCTTCCTTTGTAATTCAAATCCATGCATGGAGTATTTTAAAGGCTTTGCAGAAGACAGAAATCTTCAGTTCTAAAACTGAGTGCCTGCCTTCAGGGAACCTATGCTTCCTGCTTGTTCATTCATTCATTTCTCTTGCACCTGAAACACAGCACCATTGGAAAAGCCACAGTTGTCAACAAGGGAATGAGAGCAGGCTGTGTGTAACCAATCAGAGTCCTGATTCATTCCTGTACTGTGGTAATTGGTTCGGGCATACACATGTGACACAATCTAGGCTAAGAAAAATTAGATAAGCCTACAGGAAAAGGACTCCCTTTAAGTTATTGTTATTCAGCAGTAAATGAGGCAGGTTACATCCTGCCATCAGCCTACAGAATCTGCTGCGAAGAATAAAGGCAAGTAGGAATGGGTGGACAGGAGGTTACATTAATGTAGGGATGGGTGGGCAGGAAGCTACATGAAGAACTAGGCAAAATCCCCATGCTATGAGACCATGTGCCAGTTTCTGTTATAATCCCTTTGAGCCGCTGTATCAATTACTTACTGCTGTGAGAAAATACCTGACAAGAACAACTTAAAGAAGGGTTTAATCTGACTCCCAGTTTGAGGGTGCAATCCACCATGGTGAGGAAATCCGGGCTGCAGAACCATGAGTCAGCTACTCATATCAGCCCTGTAACCAAGAAGTAGAAAGATGAATGTTGGCACTCAGTTCACTTTCTCCTTCTCCTTTGGTTCAAGACCCCAGCCCACAGGAATTACTGCCAAGATTCAAGGTGTGGCTTCCTTGCTAGATAAACTTCTTTGGAACTACCCCATATATACCCCCAAAGGCTTGTTTTCATGGTGATTCTAAATCCTATCAAGCTGGCCTCTGAGCTACTCCAGAGTAGTCACAGCTACTTATAGGGATAGATTGGATTTTTTTCCCTTAAGGCAGCTTATCCATGAGGAAGCAGAACTTGCCCACTCTGGGACAATGAAAATAGCAGGCTCCCCTCCCAGTGACATTTAACATTGGACTTCAGGCAGGAAAGACTGGGGAAGCAACTGTAGTAGGACTGTGGATATCAGGCCCTCTTCCTTGCTCTCCTGCAAGCCAGAGAAGCTCAGACTTGTTGCGATGATTAGGTTCTACTAAACTGAGGAGATGGGAGCAGCTGTGACATCAGGAATTAGAGAAAGATAAAGACAAATTCACAAGAGATAAAAGGAACGACTGCCATTTAAAATTAACAAACTGCAGTTTCCTAGACATTAGAGAGGTTTACCAGCACATTATTACATGAAAATCACTATGATGAAATCCATTTTCAAAACATCAGGAGTTTTAAGAAATTATAAGCATAGGATCTCTAGACAGGCCTTCCTGTGTTGGTCCAGGAAGCACTGTCTAGAGAGATAATGCTTAAGCTGACACCTAAATGACAAAAGTGAGCCACTGAGGTAAAACATTCATGACAAAGCATTCTCAGGAGAGGAAACAGCTGGGGCAAGGTGCTACTTTGGAGATGTTCAGTGTATATGAAAAGCACAAAGGTCAGGGATATGGCTTGGTGGTAGAGTGCTTGTCTATGAAGCACATGGTCCTAGGTTCAACCCTCAGAATAAAAGAATAAGAACAAAATGAAGCTACTTTTAGAAGCAAGGCATATAGAATTATTTTCAGTTAGCATAGAAAATAATGTAATTGACCACAGCATCTTTATCCACATATGAAACTATTTTTTAGGTTACTTATCCCTCTCCCAAAGTCCCCTCTTCATCTTCCCTTCTCTCCTGCTGCCCTCTTCTGCAATGATGAATATATATTGGTAGTCAGTCTGATAACATTTAGAATCACCTGGCTGACAAATCTCTGAGCATGTCTGTGAGGGAACTTCTAGACTGGGTGAGCTGAGGGGCTAAATGTGGACTTCACCATTCTGTGGGCTATCATCTCTAACAAGGGAGAAAGCACTCAGACCACACACATTCATGTCTATCTGCTTCTTGACTACAGGTAAAATGTGACAAGCTACCTCAAATTCTTGACACCGTACCTACTTATTGATTATAAGATTTGGGCTTTGTTGTTTGAGTTCTAAAGTTTCTTATATATTTTAGATATCTATCCTGTAGCCATTACAGAGTTGGCCAAGATTTGCTCCTCATTCTCTTCTGTCTCTTCTCTCTAGGGATGGTTTCCTTCACTGGTACATTTTCATTTCTCAGCACTAGGACTATGGCATTTCTGAGCAGACAATTTAAAGAGACAATTAATTTATCATTAATTAGATATGTCAGAGAATGCTCTGAAGTACTCAGTAAAATTAACTGAAAAACAAGAAATATATTAACCCTATATATTGTAACTGGAATGGTTTTTTAGAAAGGTAAAATCAGTCAAGAGCAAGTGGAAATAACAATATGAACTATCAGAACAGTATAATTCCTCCAAAATCAGTCTCTATGTCTAACATAGTTTCAATATTCAGACCTACAAAATTCTGTTCTTGCAATTAGTCAAGGTAACTATAATTCATTTGAAGACATAAATAAAACAAGAGTGGTCAGAAGCATTCTGAAAGGCAAGAGGAATGAGGAAGAACCAGAATTATCAGGTACTGAATAATAATGTTAACTCTATGCAGTTCATAGCAAAATCACTGTGACAAAATCAACAGAAACAAAGACAGAGAATACACTTTGTAACCACTTAAAAAAAAAACTGAAATCTTATATTGAAGCTGTTGTTCTACATTCAATAGAGAATTTAATGGGAAAAAAAATCTCTCCCAGAAGGATGCTGCTGCTGTTCTCTGCTTCATCTAACTGTGTGCTGTGATGTCCTCAAACCAATGTGTTGTCAATGACAAAACACAATTATAACAGGTGAGTCACCACCCAGGATAAGACAGTTGTTTGGAGAATGATGACATTTTATCTACTAAATAGATGCCTATCCTCTAAAAATGTTTTATTAATCACACTGGCATTTGCGATCTGGAAATCAGAAGTTGTACTAGGCAGTAGCTATGAACAGGTGCCTTGCATGTCATTTATATCCTGTGTTGGTTTGTTTTCAGAATGATGCTCCATCATAATAGGAAGGTTTCTAGTAGGGAACTATGGAATACAGAATCATGATGACATTTACTAATTTATTGACTCATTTGCATATATTCTGATTCATCCTAAGAAAGAATATGAAGCGATTTTCAATAGAAACACAATAACATGATAAAATACAGATGAAAATGTAAACAAGAGTTTCCATGGCAAAGACAACTAAAAAGAGTAGGTGATGTCAACAGGAAATGTTAAAAGATTACATCAGAGATTATGCACTTGTTTATAATTTATTGCTAATATTTTTCTGAGATTCCTTAAGATAAAGTCCTACACCCAGAATGAGGAGGAGGGGAGTGGAAGGGAAGGGAGAGAGGGAGGAGATGGAGACACAGAGACATGGAGATGGAGAAACACACACACACATACACAGAGAGAGAGAGAGAGAGAGAGAGAGAGAGAGAGAGAGAGAGAGAGGGAGAGAGAGAGAGAGAGAGAGAGATATCAACAGCTCTCTTGACCTGAAGTGAAGTATACTTTCCTCAGGAAGGAAAAATTGTGTGAATTTTTGAGTAAGTATATAAGCTTGTGTGAGCTATGCAGTGCTTCTGGGTGGTTCTACCTAATATGAGGAGCTGGAAGTCTTGAGTAGGTCTTAAGTTCTAACAATTTACTGGCAATGAGATATTCTTCCAGAACAAATCCCCTCTGTCTTTTCCCATTGTTTTCTGCAATTCTCAGTTTCTAAGTTGAGGTCTATTCTAAGCTAACTCATGTCTGGATGTTTATCAAGGAGTTCTTGAGATAAACCTTCTAAAAGAAGCAAATTCAAGATAGAAAGCAGTCCTGATTGACAGCCTTTGGCTGCCCTATAGGCAGCCCATGAACTCAAGAATATCCCATCAGAGCTAGCTTAGGCTGAGCCAAAGTGGCTCCTATGTTAGTTAATAGAAGAGGGTCATTCTAAGAAGGAGCCACTGGTGAGGCTTCTCTCTAGAGAGGGATTACCTGAAATATATGATGTCTGAAAGCATGACTGACAGATGGAAATCAGTTTATTGGAAGGACTGCATCTCCCCAGGGCATCCTCAAACATCAAGATTAAACAAATCCAGGCCTAACAGAGAATCATTATTACAGAGAAGCATAGTGTTCAAGGTTTACCTGTATAGCAGGCCAGTATGATATACATTAGCCATCCCTCCCTCTTTCCTCTCTCCCTCCCTTTCTCCCTCTGCCCACACTCACATACACACACAATCTTTGGACATGCTTGACACATAAAAAATGTATAGTCCCTATGTGTTAGATTAAATTGAGAGCTAGTACCGATCCTAAACTGAGCTGTAAAGATGGTAAGATTTGGCTCCATGGTCACAACCTTTTTTCTGTCTCTTATCTTCCTGCTCTCAGCAATCCTATAAATTTTACTCTCAAAACTAAATTCATGCCTTCATGCTCTGCACATCTCAATTTCCAGAACCTCCTTTTGCTAATTTCTTTATTATTTGCATACATGAAAGATATTATAATGCCTCATTTTTCAGAGGTAAATGCTTTTGAATCTCACAAATTAAGGCTTGTAAATCTGTTATGTGAATTTTCACACGCGTGCAGAGAGGGGAAGAGAGAATGGATGGGTATTTGGGAATTAATCAAATTAAAGTTACCAGGAGAATATATAGCACTTTCAGAAGCTCAGCCCTCTATATGGCTCTAAGCCAGTGCCCTCTGATAATGAGCTGCAGAATAATGCCATCTATGCACATTCTATTTACTAGGAGCCACACCTGCCAACACCTTTTCCTAAATCTCCAGAAATCATCTCCAGGTATTCAGAAACTTAAAAACTTATAAATTCTCCAGCAGACTTCGCACACTCTTCTGCTTTGGGCTTCATCACTGGTGTCTGATAGTTAAGAGGCCACCTGAGACACAGCTCATAGTTATGGCCCTTGTCATTCTGAAAACTCGAGCATTCAAGGCAAGAATGCTGACCAAGATCCTCGAGTGAACACCTAGTGTCCGCTCTCAGTTTTGTGCTCTACTAAAAGAATGGAAAGACTGCCCAACTCTGTGAGCTGGGTTCTCATGTAAATAGCACTTTCCTCAATGTCCAGGAGAAGAACAAATGGAGAAGCAGAGTTTTGTAGGATTGACACATATGTATGGCATAGTCTTTGCTCTGTAGTCTTCTGTTTGTGTTATTGGAGCTGAATCAGGTGGACATGGCTGAGCTGGGCCTATGAGATACATCTTCTCTGGGAAGGACACCAAATTCCCTTCCTTAATTCAGTGTCAGCTCAGAAATGTGATTTCTCATCCCCGTTCACTTCAAATCCTCCCTTAAACTTGATTTTAGTGGCAGTCCTCCTAGTTTGTGTCCAAACACATCTAAATCCCAGTTAAGAGTTTAAACTTCTATTATGTATACAAAGGAATTTAAGAAGTGAGATAGTAGTCATAATATTATAAGTACAATAACAATTAGTATTTATGGAAGTCAAGTGTTTCCTCAGCATTTTTTGACTCTAATACTGTCAAGACACAAAATATATTATCCTTTTCCAATGTTGAAAAAGAAAACTAAGGTTGGTAAATTAAGTCATGTATCTAAGTTTGCAGAACTAGAAATATGCTAAGACTGAGTATGAACTCCAAAGCTCACAACCTTTCCTGTAGGAGAATGCAGAGACCTTCAAGATCAAAGACTTTTGGTACTAGCTTCATTTTATGTATCTAGGAATTATATGTAGATCTAGGTTTACCCTTCGGATTTTGTTCTATTTTAAAGTCAACTTAAAAAAAGGCTCAGAAAGTCAGGGTACAAGGTTTCTTCCCATCCAGATAGATGGCCATGTGTGGGCATGAGCATGCTTCTGGAATATGAATTTCTTCTCATCTCAAAATCTCTGGAGTCTCTGAAAGACCCCATACAAAGAACAAGTAACTGAGAACACAATTCTGTATCCTGTTTCCAGATAGCAGCCAAATGAGAAAATGAAGGAAAGACAAAACAAACAAAAAAAAGGGCATGTGTCCAATAGATAGGTCATTCCACATCCAGAGTAATTCTGAACTTGTATACATACCAGGAATTTCATAATGCTCACAAACCTGGAGCTTCCATTCATTCAATCCCCATGTTACACAACATTCCTATGTTTTATAACTTCTCCTTTTTAGCCTTGTCCCCACAATTCCCCCGCATTAGTTAACTTTGGCAATGGCTGCAAATAACTTCCCCAAACCAGTGGCTTACTAAACTAATATTTAGTTCTTGCTACAGCTTTGGCAGGGCTCCACCTGACTTCCCAGTATGATACCCATGAGGAAGGACTAGACTCTGTCTGGCCCAGGCTGTTCTCATGGTGGAGACGGGAACAAAAGGAACAGGGCCATTCTGTGCATGCTAATTAAAGCTTTTGCTTAAATATGGCGTGCAGAATACTTGCTAACAGACTATTGCTTGAGTTAGGGAGTAAGCTTCATCCTTGAGCATGATAGGAGAGAGGCATGTTTGCAGGGGGAAGGAATAAATAAATTGGAAGAAAATTACACGATCTCTACCAGTTGGATCTCCTCCAATTTCTCTGGCGTTGCTTACTCTGTCACATAGCCTGGCTCCTGTCTGACTCTCAAAATTTTGAATGCCCTAGAGTTCTGTCCTTGATACAAGCTAATGCTGAACACAAAGCCCTGCCTCTTCTTTTTCTTGTTCTTTCTAAATCCAAATGTCACCGTAGCTCCATTTCAAATCTGTCTTTCACAGTCTCAGACTATCATCTTGTCCTAAATAACCCATATTATAACTCCAGATTGCCTTTTTCAAAACTACATGCAAGGTCACTTCTTTTGTTGCCCTACTCTCTGAGTCTCCCAACCTCTTAAACTGAAATTATATTCTACTGAGTCTCAGCCACCCATTTCCACTGCTTTATCTTAGATATTTTCTTTATGAAGAAGACCAAAGCCTTTACTAGTTCACTTGAGGCTTTTCAGCTCTGCAAAGACAACACAGTCCCTTTCTGACTTAAAATCTTTCCCAGACACTATCCTTCACTTCTTTTTTTTTTTTCTCTGCTACCCAAACTTTTAATCTATAGGCATTACAGCTTCATTCTCTATTCATTGCCACATGACATCCTCAATTCTCTATTTCCCCAGTGAGTTGCCATGGCTGTTGTGGGACCCAGGATCATCCACTCTGAATCTATGATTGTTCATTTCAGTTGTCAAGTGGATGAGTGCAGAGTTCCTCTATGTTTTCCTAGGCTTCCCTCTTGCTAACATTGGTAGACCTCTAGTTCATAACTTTTCTCTCCTTCCTGTTCAGAATCTCCTTTTCACTACCATTGTGAGCCGACAGACTTCCTATTTTTGTGAGAAAAGGTATAAAGAGAGTTCTATGCTTTGCTGGCCCAATATCTAGCTTATTAATTAGCTGTAATTTACCCCACTCCTCTGCCCCTCCCCTCCTTAGTCTCTGGTAGCCCCACTCTATTCTCATCTTCTAGGGCCAATATTGCTATTCAACGTTCCTAATGCTGTGATCCCATAATACAGTTCCTTGTAGTGATGACCCACTCAACCATAAAATTATTTTCATGGGTACTTCACATTTGAAATTTGCTACTGTTATGACTGCAATGTAAATATCTGGTATGCAGAAGATATTAAGCAGTTCCTTTGAAAGGTTCATTTGATCCCCAAAGGAGTCAAAACCCACAGGTTGAGAACCACTGGTCTAGACCAACATTTCTCAGTTCAACATATGAGAGAGATCATATAGTAGTTTCACTTAACAAATTGATCTCTGATTACTTCTAGAGAGGCAGTGGGACCTGGGAGAATGGAACTGATAGGTGAGGAAGACTAGAGTTTCATGCAATAGCCTCTTTTTAAAATCTATTACATAAGACAATTTATATTCTGAGGGCTAAGGAAAATAACATGAGTAAAGTGTAAAAGGAGGCAGGAGTAACTCAGCAATTAAGAGATCTGGCTGTTCTCCGAGAAGACCCAGGTTCAACTCCCTCACTCCACAAAATACTTACAACCATCTGTAACTCCAATTCCAGGTGATCTGATACCCTCTTTGGACCTCCACAGGCACCAGGCACACAGATGATATCCAGGCACACATTCAGACAAATTATTCATACACATAAAATAAGATAAATAAATCTTTGCTTAGAGAGATAGCTCAATGGTTAAGAAAAAGATGAGCCATGTGTGGTAAAAAGCATGTTTTTCCATGGGGAAATAATTGAATAACAAAAACAAGCAATAATGAGTAATCTGAAGTAAAACCACTCCTTACATGAGAGGAACATTAAAACACGTTGCAAGAACAATTTTGTGTTTTGAAGAAACTGAGGTCACAAGACTCTTATTTTCTTGATGTTTTATCACAGGCACTCAGAACTGTCACACAACTTCTTTATGGGGCTGTGTTCTGACAAGCTCAAGTACCATCCATGTTGACAGACATGACAGGGTTTCACTCTTTTGCTGCTGAATTCTCTTCCATCATACATGCATTCTATTGTTGCTTCCCATTCACAGGCTGAAGAATACTCTGATTATTTCCATTTCTTGGCTCCAATAAATAGTGCTGCAATAAGGAAATTGCAGGTGTCTTTTGTTCATATCAGTTTCATTTCCTTTCAATATATATTCCAGAGTGGGATTACTGGAACATAAAATAGTTCTGCTTTTTAATTTTCCAAAACCTGTCATATTATCCTCCATAATAGCTGAACACATTTGCATTCCCAACAATGATATAAGTGGCTTCTCTACACCTTCAGTAGTATATGCTGATTTTTACATTTTGTTTTATTTATATGAGTCTTTTGCCTGCATGTATGTATGCGTACCGCCTATGTGCCTGGTGCCCACAGAAACAAGAAGAGGGCACCAGGTTTCCTGGAACAGGAGTTTGGGGTAACTGTAAGTCACCATTTGGATGACCATGCCTAGGTCCTATACAAGAACAACAAGTGCTCTTAACTGCTAAACCACTTTTCTAGCCCCCACCTCAGTATCTCTTTTTAGTATAGGCATTTATAGCTATGGAGTCGCCTCTTAAAATTGCTTTCATTGTGTCCTATAGATTCTAGTAACTTGTATTGTCAATTTCAATCACTTCTAGGAATTTTTAAATTTCCCTAGATCCATTTTATCATTCAATATTGTGAACTTAGTTTGTCTTTGTGGATGTGAGATTTTTTTCCTATTGATGTCTGTTTTTATTTCATTGTGATGAAATAGAAAATAAGAAGTTATTTCCATTTTCTTCCAAATGTAGATTATGTGGAGAACATTCCATGGGCCTATTTTTAAAAAAATGTATTCTATAGCTGAGGGGGAAAGTAATCTCTAGATGTCTATAGAATCCGTTTGATCTGTAGTGTCATTTGATTCTGATATTTATTGACTCTTTTCTTCTGGATGACTTATGTGCTAGGAAGACTGAGAAATTGAAGCTTTTGTCTGTTACTGAGTTGTGTCTAATCTGTGCCTTATATAAAATACTGTGATTTGTTTTATGAAATTAGTTGAGCCAACGTATGCATATTTAGAATTGTAACTATCCTCTTGATCAATGTGAAGTTGCATTCCTTATCTATCTTCTGACTAATTTGGGTTTGGAGTAGTTTCATCATTATTAGCATGTCTATGTCTGCTTGTTTCTGATTCTGTTTGCTTAGAATGTGTCTTCCCATACCTGAAAGCAGTTTTTGCCTTGGCCAGTGATACATATTCACACACGTATATGTGTGTGTGTGATATTGTACTTTTTATTTATATATACATGCATATGTGTGCGTATATACACACATATACACATGCATATATATATACATGTATATACATGTATATCTGTGTGCGTATGTGTTAGAGATTGGTTCTAATGTTATTTTTGCTAATTTGGCTCTTGAAATCACATGGCACAACTGAGCTGACTGTCCCTGTCCCAAATTGGCTCTGATTGCAAAATAAAGCTGCCAGCAGCCCATGGTTGGGCAGTGAGACAGAGGTGAGACTTTGAGGATTCTTGGGCAAGAACTGTAGGAGAAGAGGTAGGACACCACCATGACAAGGGCTTACAGACCATGCTGGGAAGGTTCAGGAGGGAGAGACAGCCAAAAGGTAGGTACAAAGGGAAAAGCAGTCCCAGGAGGGCTGCCCAAAAGGGTCCAGGGCAGCGAAGATAAAACATATATTTAATAAGTATTAACTCAGAAATATCAGAGGAGAATGTGTTAGCTACATGGAGGTTCAGGAGTGGCCCAGCCGTTGAGCTAGTTAAGATTAAATTATAAAGGTTGTGTGTGTGTCTTTCCATCTGGGATCTAGAATATTGGGGTAAGTGGCAAGGAGTCACATGTGTACCCATTGAGAGCATAGAGCAGATTTCATAAATTGCCACTACACACACACACACACACACACACACACACACACACACATACACACACTAAATTTCCAGGCAAGTAGATACCCTAGATTTTTAAATTTAATCTGCTCTCTGTGTCTTGATTGAAGAGTTGAGACACTTAAATTCATGGTTGTTTTTGAAAGGTATGTATTAATTCCTATCATTTTGTCAAGTTTATTTTGTAATGTTTGGTACTCCTTTAATGCTCACTTGCTTGACTATGCTGCTGTGGTTTATTCCCTTTCATGCCTATTTAGTGTGTGAGAGTCCTTCAATTATTATGTACTGCTGGCTCAGTGGTTGAGTTCCTTTATCTTGTGTTTATGATGTAAGGTTTTTCATTCTTTGTATTTATGTATTTATTTTTCTTTTCTTTGTATCTGTGATGGACATTCTTTGCTCGACACAGAAATATGGAATAGAATTTCTGTTTCAAAGAGTAAATTACATTGTTCTATGGTTTCCTACATTTTAGACTATCTGTTGGTAGCTGCTATTATTTTTATAGGTCTCTCTTTATATGTGATTTTTGTGCTTCTCTCTCATGCTTTTTAAGATTGCTTTATTTAATTACTCATATTCAAATAAACAGCTCATATTACTCATATTAAACAGTAATATATATAGTGGTTCTTGTCTCATCTGTTAAGTTTGGTTTGGGGGAGGTGGTTGTGGTTGTTGTTGCTGCTGATGGTTTTTTCTGTTTGCTATTCTAAAGGCTTCCTCTATTTGATGCCTCTCTCCTGAGATTTGCAGAACTTACAGATTTTTTTTTCTTCACAAAATAATTTTAATACTAGTAGCATCTTGCACTGTGACATTCCTATACATACATAAGTATTTTATCTGAGTACAAATGTTAAATGTAGAATAACGTAAGCAATTGCCTATACAGAGGTAAATAGACACGTATGTTAATTTTCTTGAGTCACTTTTGCTGCATAGTAAATTGCAATTACATGTCACTATCATGTTACTGATTGAGAAAACACTTTGAACTGTGAGGTATGGTAGCTCCCTGTAAGAGAAGCGTAACATGTAAACCTGAATATTTTGAGTGATTTTTTTTTTTTAGCTGTCATGAATGGGAAAGACAAAAGAATTATCCAGCACTCAAGACTCTAGAAACTTATTTTCCTAATTAAAAAAAATAAAATCCTTGCAGAACTTACAGTTTTATCTGTTCATTTTTATGCCACCAGCTTGTACTTCATTTGTAATCCATACACTCCTTCTTTTAATGGAGTTCTATACATCTCACATTTTCTGGTCAAACTCCCGGAGTGTGTTATTTTCACTCTCTGAATGTTTTAATTATCTGTCTTCTCCTTGATCCATTCTATTGCTGAGGCTTCTGGTGAGGATTTTTTTCTCCCTTTTTACATATTGAACTTTTTGATTCCTTTCTATCTCTATTTTTTATTTTCAGTATTTCAATTTCTTCATTAAATTCCTCTTCCTGTCCTCTAGTCTGTTAACGTTCTGTGCTGTATTGCAGTTGTCACCAAGCCGTTTATTTGAATTCTCTTTGAATTCACTCAAGAACTTGTGTCATTTTTTATTTTATAGAACACTCTTAAAGAGTCATTTTCAATTCATCAGCATCACTAAAGAAGACTGAAAATATATGGCCTTCTGTAGGACAGTTTGTGGTTGAGACCCTATGAAATCTTATGCCTGAACTGATATTGTAGGGGTATCTATAGGTGCTTTAATTAAAACAAATCCCTTGAGAATTCTAAATAAGGATCAGAAACACTTTAATAGGAAGTCCATGAAAGTTCCTTTGAAACATTAAATATTGAACTGAAATAACAACTGATTGTAATCAAACTGACCTACTTAATCTGCACAAGTTAAACCTGCAAGTATTCATCTCCTTAACTCTGCCCTTCAAGGGCCACATAGAATTTTGGGTCCAAGCCTTATTCATGCAAATAGAAACATACTTTACTCATTAAAGCAAATACTAACAGTTAATTTTCTAGAAAATTACCATGGAAGTGATATATGAATACTATGTATATCTACATATAGAAAGACAGGTATACTTGTCAAACAAATAACTTAATTAAAATCCAAGATCACATTTATATAACTTCTCTAGATAATTGTTATTCAAGTATTTTCCAATATGTCCAGTCTTCAGTATCAATCTCTGATTCTAATTCCCACTTCCTGTCCTCTCTCCCAAAGTAAAATTATTGATATAGTCAGTCTTTAATTCTTAGCACAGTAATGATTATGCCAAATCTCCTCTGATAAGTCCATTTGTAATTGTATGTAACACATGTATTACCCATTTCTACTTACATTGTGACGAATAAAGTTTCACAGCATTACCAGAGAACAAGGATGTGAAGAATTGTCAAGGGACGATGTGCTTCAATGGATAAAAGGCCAAGAATGGCAATCTCAAGAAATCAAAGGACACGAGTAATTTCCAGTGACACTTCATGGGTAATAAAGTCCTAAGGAAAGAGACAGGTCAATCTAAGAAATAAAATACGCAGGACCATGTAATCATTTGTGTCCTTGTAAACCCATGAGGGTGAAAAGAATCTGACTCATTGGTGTTCAAGGTTTTGATTGCACCTGCCATGTGAACAGTTCACTGTTTGTCCTGTGGAAGAACAGCATCTAATTGATGATACTATCCTCTGAAGAGAAAATGACACTGGCAGCTGAAGTCAGGGGTGTTCCTTGGACAAGAGGATAGTGAGCAATTTTGGCTGGGTTTGCTTCTAAAAAATACATGAAACTGAACGTGACTGGCATACAAAAGGATCATCCCTTCCAGAGCTAGAGAGGGCTAGTCCTAGTGAGCAATGATGAAAACTCCTGCTTTGATCAGGAAATCACAGTATTAGGGCAGCTTCAACTGAGATTCTTCTCCTAACATTAGCATCAGTGAGAGGAGAGGGCTTGCTGCCTGTGTTGGTGATACCTAGGAGAAAAAAATAGCTAAGTTCCTGACAAGGAACAGTTTAAAGCAGAAGAGTTCCATTTAGATCTCCACCATGGTGATGCACTCCATCAAGGTGGGGAAATCACTGTAAAAGAATCGTGCTCATATCTGAGCAGGTCAGGAAGCAGGGAGCCATTTTAGGCCCAAATAAGAGCCACACTATGGCCTATGAGGCCTAAGGCTCTACAATCATCCAAACACCTGTAGATCAAGTGTTCAAACACAGGGGCCTGTGAGGAAAACTTTTCACTTAAATCATAACACTGGCATTGAGAACCTAGATCAGTGAGTCAGAGTTACTCATTATCAGGGAGGAAGGTCTTAGAAACCTTAGAGTGCTGAGCATTGTAGAAGATGTAGAATCATCCCATGATGTATAGTTCTTAGCTCTAAATTATCTACTACTTGCTTGACATCCGGAAAGACAGGGAGATAGAGTAACAATGGTGCTGACCACTCAAATAATTCTACTAGTGGGTGTTCTAAACACTTACATAATTGAATGAATCAAACATTTTAAAGCAATTCAAAAGTTGATGAAGGTTGTAAAAGCCCCCAAAAGCTGAAGTTTTCTGTCACTTCCAGAATCAAGTCAGTAGATTGTCACAAATGGAATTCAAAGTACTAAATAGAGCGTGTGACTAAAATTCTTTTTACTATAACACACCAGCCTGTCTTGCTGTGAACAGGATCTCTAATCTGTACTCATTTCTTGAGACATAAAGATACAGAAGCGTTGGGGGTGGGGGATGTCAGGCCTTAATCTTCAGTGCCCTGTAAGGTTCAGTTGCTTAATTTCAGAAACTTGGCAAGAACCTATTGATTTTCCCAGAAGCAAGCAAGAACTGGCTAATTCCTTGAGGCAATTAATGGCTGTTATGTAGCATTTCTCAAGGGCTCATCTAAATGTGCAGAATTTTCCCCAATGGTAAAGAACTACATCAAGACCAAAACACAAGAGGAAACATTAGCATGGGCCCCCAGACATGCATATGTGTCTGGACTGGTTGAAGAGGATAAGGTAAGGATATTAGCATTTCACCCTTGTTTCACTATCTCAACTCAAAGTGAGCATTTTTGAATGGCTTCTCCCAGCATTTGAATGAGAAAGAAAGCATAAGCCTTCCATAGGTGACACACACAAACCATAGAAGAAATGTTGATTAGCTTTCTGGGAACATATATTTTCATGAATATCTGGGGCCTTTTAAATATAATTGACTCCTAATGATCAGATCAAGTTATACAACTTCATGGTTATGGTTTTATGGAGAAAAGCTAGATTCCAAATTGGGTTTTAAATTCTAAGTTCACATGAGTGTATAGACTAGGACTGTAAAAATATATAGAAGGTATATAGATATATAGGTATATAGGTATCCTTCATAGATATATACCAAAGCACAATGAGACCCTATCATTTGTGACATAGGTAGAAATGGAGATTACTCTGTCAAGGAAAAGAATCTAGAGACGAAAACATCACCTCAGCTTACTCATTTTAGGCATAAGGAAGTTGACAGCATGGTAGTTAGCAAAGGCTGGGGAGGGTTGGAGGGACGGAGAAAGGTTAGTTAGGAGAGCTTAGTTTGCTCAGATGGGATCAAGAACTTCTGGTATGCTGTGGTTCTGTCAAGTTACCATAGCATATGATAGTGTTTCAATATTTCGCAATTGTATATTTACATGAATATATTTTGATGTTTCACCCATAAAGAAATGTTAAATTACCAACATTGATATACTTACTCCAGTTTGAACACTATACAATGTATACATGTTTCATTAACACACTTCATAGTACTCCATAAATACATAGAATTATATGATTTGTATATCAGTTGAAATGAATTTTAGCTGCTAATAAGATCCACTTGTTTTTAATCTTTTCTGTATAATTTTAATGCTTGCAGAATCAAATTCAGAATTATTCTATAAAGAATATGCCATGTATATTTAATTACGACATAAGCTTTTCTCAGAAGTGGTACAAAGATTTACAGATGACAAATCATGAACACTGTGCTGTGTCAGATGTGGGCATCTATAGTATCCCTGGCCCTTTGCCATCTGCTTCCAGAAGTCACAAGAATTCCTACTCAGGTTCCTAGATTTTTTTTGTGTGCTCAAGAATTGGACATAAAAGAGATTTGAACATGTTTATTCCATAGGGCACAAAAACCAGGGGATGAAGTGGGTACATTCAGAACCTTAAGGCAATGTATTCAAAAGACTGCTGGCTATTATCTTTCCCTGTGGATTGTAGTTACCTACTTTGTTTTTTATCGCAAGACATCACTACTAGGAAGAAACATGAAAGGAAAGAACTTATCTAGGAAGTAAAATTCCACCAACAGAAAAACTCCCCTTAACAATGGCCTTTCTCCTCAAGTTTGTTAAGATGTGATGCAAAAATCTATTCAGATATTTACTCTTCACTGGGCACTTTAAACAGATCACCCACACTCACAGACATTACTTCCATGATTGTGCTTACGTATGTGAGAAAGCTCACCTCAAAACATTTAAAGAAATAGCTAAGGCTACGTAGTCAGTAAGTAGAGCAGAAGGTCTTAGGTTTGACTTTATTTGGTGACAATATTTATAAGGAGATGTACAACCCAGTTACTTTTCAGTGTATAGCTGAGAAACCTTTACATACAGATTTTAGCTCAAGATAGAATTTTCAAACTATGGAAAGTAACTTTTTACTCCCCTTAATATAGCAGAGTCAGGGTTCAATAAGGATGTTAGAGTCAGTCCCCTAATTCTTAAGTTTAAATTCAAACTGCACCAGAGGTCATCAGCCTCCTGTCTTCATTATGGTTAAGTTTGTATGGCTAAGTTTGAGATTAGGTTGTCATGATCTGAGGGATGCCATGTGGCCTGGAACTTCAGCACTGAAAATAGGAAAACGAGACACTACTGTGGCTGACATACGCCATCTCTCTCCTTAGTTCCCTTTGTTGTTGCTAGGTGATTTTAAACCCTGTGAAGTTGGCAATGATTGTTAACCATTTTAGTCCCCTATAGACGCACATTTTCTATTTTGTTTTGAGTCAGCACCAGTTTTAGAATGCTGTGGAGTCTAGCTAGAGGGAGTCTGTCACAGAACAAAATCTCTGGGTGCATTAACCCCAATCTGTGCCTGTCATGTTCTCGGCTTTCTGGTTAGTCATGAACAGCCATCCTCCATGACACATCCCTGATGCCATACTGTACCCAAGTAAACAAAGGCAAGAAGTCCTGAACTGAAGCCTGTAAATCTGTGAGCAAACAAGTCCTTCCTTCCCCATTATCAGAGTCTCTTCTTGGGTTCTTTTGTCACAGCAATACAACACTGCCTAAAGAAGACAGTCTGTAATGGGATTGTGCAGTGTAGACTATTTCTGCTGACTCGTTGCCTCAGTGCTGTGTCTATGAGGTCTGTCATGGTCATTGAGTGTGGCCTGTTTACGTTACTGTCTTTCTGTTGTGTGTTTCCTTAATTTATCTTCTATGTTACTGATAGGCATGTGGTTTCTCTCTCCAAATCTTTTAGTCTGAGCTCATTATCCTTTGTCCAAAAATGACTTACAAACTTTTTTATGATATTAGTCTGGAGGCAATTAATGTTATGAGCTCTTAATCTCACATATTTTTTTTTGTTACAAATAAATAGCTTTCCTTGGCTTTTCATAAAGGAATGGTGCCAAATGTTCCTTTTCTCCTATAGCATAGAAAAATATTTTAATGTTATTCTCACTTCTTTTTTAGCATTTTAAAATAAAATTTAAATTATTTATACAGTAAAATTCCACTTATATGGTGTATAATTCTATGGTTGTTAATTCATGTTTATAAAGTCTTATAAGCCCTTTCCACCATAAGGATAGAAAAAAATTTTAATTATCCTCAAAATTCTTCTTTCCTGCTTGAGACACTGAAGATCACAGACTTAGTTTGCAAAGGTTTTTCTTAAAAAGTCTTAAAAATTGACTCATGTGGCATGTCTTCTCTGGGCTTTCAAAATTTATCAAAATACATTTCAAAACAGCCTTGTTAATAAAGATGCTTGTTTACAGTTTAGGGCATGTGCATGTGTGCATGTGTACATGTGTGTAGGCCAGAGTTCAGCCTCAAGTATTGTTTCTTAGGACACACCCATTGTTTTCTTTTTTTCCCAGACAGCATCTTTCACTGTGATCTGGGATCCACTGATCTTGTTCCATTGGCTGGCCAGTGAGTCTGCCTCTCCAACAATGGGAATTCAAGTGTGTGTTGCCACTCTGGGCCTTTGTGGGTGCTGAGAATTGAATTCCAATCCTCATGTTTGCATGACCAGCATATTATGAGATATTAAGTTCTCTCTCCAGACTCAGTTGAGGATAATAATGAACAAAAGTTCATACAGTGTTTTGTGAGATATGTTCTCATTTATTTTGAGTAAATACTTGAGAATATGATTGTTCAGTGACATAAGTCTTTGTTTAAATTTGTAAGAAACGGCCTAATTTCTTTTGCATAGTTGTTGAATCATTCTTCATTCTTATCTATAATGTGGGAAGGTTGAACTGGTTATATTCTTGGCAATACTTTATAACATCACTTTTATGTTTTAAGTAAAGAAATTTTAATAGGTATACAGATACGTATGATTGTGGTTTTCATCTGCATTTAACCAGGAGTGATATGAAATATTTCTATATGTTTTTCTCTACTCATCTGTTGTTCATATACTATATGTAAAGATCTTTTATTCATTTTAAATTGGGTTGACTATTTTCTTGTATAATTTTAGAACTTTATCTATATTCTGGATGCAAGCCCCTTTTCAGATACATGATTATATGATTTTCAGATATTCTCTCCTGGTCCCTGACATGATGTTTTGTATTTTTTGTGTCTTTTGTAGCATACAAGTTTTAATTTTTATAAAGCCACAATATAGATGTTTTCCTTCATAGATCTTTCTTTGAATTTTACACCCAGAACAAAACCCACAAAATCCAATCAAATTTGTTGGAGATGAAAAATGTTAGGAAAGAGAAGACATGACTACTGATATCACAGAAACATAAAAAGGTTATCTTTATAACCTGCTACTACAAATGTCTGTGTTAATGAATTAGATAGCCTAGAAATAAGAAAATTTCTGCAAATACACATGACTATTTAAAACTCTCAAAATTTACAATGTATTTCTTTAATAAGCAATTAGAGAAATGTCAGTATATGAAGTTAATATAAGAAAGCAAGAATGTTTTATACATAAGTAATGCTTTCATTCTCGGTGTGTTTATTGTATAAAGAAAGCTTCTCATTTTTGTGTATTAACTTTGTGTCCTGCTATTTTGCTGAATGAGTTTTTGTATCAGGGAATAATGAATTTGTTAAAACCAGTTTGGAAGTCTTCCTTCCCTTTCTATTTTACAGATGTATTTGAGGATTATTGGTGTTTCTTCTTGAAAGGTATGGTAGAAATCTGTGCTGACTCCATCTGGCCCTAGCTTTTTGAGTTTCAAGACTTACTGCTTCTCTCTCATTGGTTGCTATGGGTCTGTTTAAATTTTTGTTTTTCTAGTTTAATGAAGTGTACATTTTTAATGTATGTTCTTATAATTCTCCACTGTCCTCAGTGTCTGTTGCAATCGCTCCCTCTTTCATTTCTCACTTCATCAGTTTGGGTCTTCTGTCCTGTTAGGTTGATTTGGTTGGCTAAAAGTCTATCAATCATGTTAAACTTCTCATAGAACCAACACTCAGCTTCATTAATTTTCATCATTTTTTCATTTTCATTTCATTTATTTCAGCCTGATTTTAATTATCTTTTCCTATTTACTTTTATGAGGTGCTTTTTATTTTTGTTTTTCCCAAAGGCTTTAAATTTATCCATAAGTTATCAATTTGAACTCTTGCAAAATTTTTCATGTAGCTACTTGCTTATAAATTTAAGAATGTCTTCATTGTGCCCATATATTTTGATATATTGTATTTTAATTTTCATTGAAAATTTGTATCTCTTTCTTGAGTTTTTCCTAGATCAAATTATAATCTAGTACTGCATTATTTAGTCTGTATGAATTTGTGCATTGGTCTTGATATCCAGCTTTCTTCCATTGTGGTCTTATGGAATGCAGAATGTTGTTTCACTTCTCCTATATTTGTTGAGGCTTGCTTTATAACCAAATATGCGATCATTTTGGAGACCATTCCAAGAGCCTTTTAAAAACCTGAGTATACAGGTGTTTTGGTGGAATGTTCTGTAGATGTCTCTTGTGTCCATTTGACTTACTGTGTAACTTAGCATCACTGTTCTCTCTTTAGTTATACCCAGCTTACCTGTCTATTGATAACCATTATGTATTGAAATCACACATTTTCACAATACTGAATTAATATGTGGTTTTGCAACTAGTAGAATTTTGTTTTAATGAAATTGGGTTCTCCTGATCATCTTTGGAAGAATGTATATTAGTGTATTGTCCCTTTGATAAGGAAACACTGTCTTTGATTTTTGTGCTGTTTCTGTTTTTGCACAAAAATTCACATATTTGGAGTGAGTTGGTTCAGCAGGAGTGTGAGCCTGAAACCAACAGTCTGGGAATGGCTTGCCTATGGATACCAAGGGCTGGGAGGAACTGTGGAAGAAATACCTTCAGGGAGTTCAGATTCAGTGACTCTCACTGATTTGAGACCCCTTACTTGTTTACAGTGGGAACTGGGAAGACGGGGGTAAATCAAGTATTTGGGGCCTGGTGGGCTCTTTACCTATTTAGTGGCCAGGCATCTCAACAAAGGCAAATAACCATAAGAAAAATTGCTAAACGACAAATAAGATTGTGTAAAGTTGTCTGATATCACTTTCCATTAGGGGAATATATTATACCACCATTAATATTAGCTATCAGCACGGCTAAAAGTTTAAAATATTTTTATAATGACGTCAATGGTTACAGGATTCATTTGGTATGTCTACAAAATGGTGAAGGCCCCTTCTGCTTGAGTCTCTAAGAGGAATGTTGAGCTCTGTCCTCTGCCTACTCATAATAAGCAGAAAATATGCCTCTGGTCCTTTGACTTTTCCAAACTTTGCACAATCAAGTGATCAGCTCCAAAAAACATATACATACAAGCAACACTAAACAGATGCAGCAGGTTGCATTTATATAAACAGATCACGGTGTTACCGTTCTGACCTTGAGCATCTCTGCAAGGCTGTTTGGGAAGTTCTTAGTTATCTGGCATGGATTTGGGATCTATGGGACACTATAGACTGATATATCCTTATCAAATAGAGAAAATCCCCTTACTCAGTGGTCACAACCTTAGGTGTCCAAACTTAGGGCATTGACACATGAGAGAGAGTTATTAATTATGAAGTGCATGCTTTAATACTGTGCAGTGGAATGGGGGTTCTTTATTTAATATTTTAAGTAAGTTTTCAGTTTTGGATTTAGACATCCTTAGCTGCATGTAGCTCATGCCTGCTAGAGCTTTATTGACTCTAGACCATGTCCATCTAGAAACAAAATGACAGCTCAGGGCTTCTTCACTCTCAGCCTAACTGGCTTTCTCTCTGAATCATCTAAGGTCTGGGTGATACGGGTAGTGGGTGCCTCATTTGAGAAACACACAATGCAGCTTGCTCATTCTGGCAGCATCACTCCTAAATAGCATGTTTTCCTCTCTGATGAAGGCTTTTTGTTTCTGTTTGATGGATCTTTCAAACTATGATTTACTGAACTTCTCCACAGTGTTTCAATGGAACTGCTTAGTCATATGATGGAAAGTGTAAAAAATGAGAAAATGCCCTCTTCTTCTGCAATAAGCTTAGTGTTCTCTCTCTCTCTCTCTCTCTCTCTCTCTCTCTCTCTCTCTCATGTGTATGTGTGTATGATATTCCATTTTCTATTGCAAATAGGTTAAAGATAGAAATTCAATATATTGTATAGCATGTTCCTGAAATAAGCAACCTAAATACTTGTGTTATATAAATACTTTCTAATTCATCTATTACTCAGAATTGTACAAGATCCTTCAACACAAACATACATATACATATTTCAGGCTACCAGATGTCTGAACTAGAAAATCTATTCAAATTGCCCAGACTTTGCATATAGCACTTGCCTTTAAGGGTAATATAAAACCAGGGAATTTCAAGTTGTGTATTATAATCATCTGCTTAAATATTTAAGTGATCATTTATTCATAAGGCCTTCCCTCTTTCCTTCCCAAGATAGTTGGCATGATGGAGCAGCAATTATGAGGTGCTCATAATCACAATCACAGCAATTATTATGTTTTTTGGCAGGTCTGCAATAGTCTTCCAGTGCAAGCCTCCAGAGATCAAGTTCTGCCTGGGGAACAAAGAATGTCCATCCTCAGCAGAGCTTCCAGCCTGTTTTCTTGCCCAGGTCAACCAGAGAGCTTCAATACTGTCTCAGCCACACCCAGGACATATCCCCAGTGGCTGAGTGTCACTCAGCAAATGAGGCTGTTGCATACTTAGCCACACTTTGCCGCTCCAGAGAGTTCTTCATCCTTTGATAACTGCAGGGCGAAGTATAGCTGATTTAAGATTCTACAAAGCTTTCTGCTCCAGATGCCCTGCCATGGGCGTCAGGCTGTGAATGCAGAAATGAGTAGGGTATAGAAGATGGCTCTTTGGAAAATGTAAAGGAGCTGACGTCTAAAGAGAGTTTAGTGTACACTCAGAACGGCCAAAGCTGTTTGTCTGCACCTGTATTCATTCTTCTCCACACACCCCCTCTCTCATGAACCCCTGCATTTAGATCTGTCAGTATCACAGAGAATGTAGAGCCGCATGCTAGGAAACTGAGTTCCATGTCTGTCTCAACTGAAGTTCCAGCATTAAAACCATTTCTGCTGGGAAATGTCACCTTGTCCTTACAGCTTGAGTCATGGGTTTCGAATAAGCAACTATCTCATCTGTCTGCCACTGTCCCAGTTTGAGCCATGTTAGTTTCACATCTTAGGAAATCCCAGGGCCGTGGCACACTAGGACAGCTGGTGTCCAAGGTCAGTATTTACATTAATCATTGAGTTGCCTGCTGGTTGTTGTCATTGAGTGTGAACACCTTGAAGGTTGAAATTGTATAAACTCAAAAAAAAATGAGTTGCTGAAAAAATGAGTTTGAGTGAGTGAATAAATAGACCAAGTGGATAAACAAATAGGATTAATTAATTTTCTAAAGCTATAATTTTAAGAAGTTAATTCTTTTTTCTGTGAGAGGTCCTATAATTTGTGAGGAAGAAGCAAGAGCTTTGTTCTAAAGTTTACTTAAATTAATTCCTCAGACCTAATACAATGACCAGATTGAATGCTTGAAGATCAGACCAGGGGCTGGTACTGGGATCACTACTGAAAAGTGAAAATTCCTATGGGAAAAAGATGTTGGAAGAGGTCAAGTAACCAGAGATGAATACAGGTTGTTCCCTCTAAGCCAGAAGGATCAACGTTGTGGTTTCATTATATCATTTCAAGTCTGGGTCATGGAGACTCTGCCCTCACAACTGGATTAATGCTACCATGTCTCTCACCCTTTCCTTGTCTTCCACCATGGGATGATATGAAAAGACACACCCACACACATACCCACAGATACCCACAGATACCCACAGATACCCACACACACACACACACACACACACACACACACATTACCTCACAGCTCAGGGATCTTGGACTTCAAGTCTCTGGAACTGTGAGTAAGTACATTTCAAATCATTTTAAATTACCTAATCTGTGATAAATGTATTACTTACTACAAGAGATCAGAATTGTGTTCCTGCAGAGCCCACCTACCCTCCTTTATTGAGTCCACTGCATCATTGGAGAACTCTGATTAGTCAGCCTGTGAATGCAAGGGGAAATAAAGAGCATCTGGCATATTGTAGATGGTATGAAGGTCTGTTTGGTACAAGGGCCTTGACTACTAATGGCCTGAGTTTGAAATCTAGCACTTCCTCCTTCCAACTATGTGACATATGGCAGATTACATAGTATCACTAATCTTCCACTGTCTCACCTGTGAAATAACTGTCACATCATCTAGGTGACATCATTCTTTCAAGATAAATGAGATGCAACATTTGGCTCAGCATGTGACTCCTACACAGTTCTTCATAAACAATGGTGGCTGACATTGCTTTGATTATAGCCAGAAGAGAGTCTTTGCCATGCAAGAGCCATGGCTGCCACCTCACTGAATAGTTTGATGCAAATGTAAATACTTTAACAAATACCTAAATGCCATGAGCAATTTAGAAGAACAAAAAAAGGCTCTTATTCTAGGAAAATGTTTAGGCTAATTCAGACTTTGGAATACTCAAATTATAAAACTAAGAATCAGCAAGGACTCTGTTGAAATGAAAGATATGTTTCTAACTTCATGAACTTGCAATCCCTTTAATGTAGGGACATTCCTATACCATTTCAGACTCAACTAATTAGTGTGTGTGTGTGTGTGTGTGTGTGTGTGTGTGTGTGTATGTATGTGTGTTTGTGTGTGGATTAATCACTAAAAAGTGGCAAGGTATACCACAGAAAATTGAAATACAGCCATTAAAATATATTAATGACCTTAAATATTCTTTACTATTGGTTAAAGATCAAAGGATATTTGAGTGTGTCAAACCTAGTTCACATGCTAAGAACCAGGGTGAGGGAAGGTGTGTAATCTTGACTATCCAAGTTTCTTTTTTATTGTCAGAATCTAGCACTATATAAACAGATAAGAGAGAATGTCTTTAAATCACCTAGATATATTTTATAATAAAGATAATTATATGAGAATCTCTGAAAAGTATAATTTACTAACCGATTAGGCTTCTATTTGCACCTTTGTTGATTTTGAGACAAATCCTATTACAGATATAATTATAAATCTTCAGATTTTGTAAGACCCTATTTAATTAGAAAAAAAAAATTTTTATTAGGTTTACAAAGGCTCAGCAGTGACACTGAAACTATCCCAAGCGGGTAGTTCAGAGGTAGACTACAGAGGGGTTCCTTTTAAATGATGGTCCCTTAGGAGGAGATTCTTTGGCCAGGCCCGATAGCACTCTCAGAGCATGCCCACTTACAATCTAGAATCCTGAAACCCTTTCAACAGCTAAAGCCTGGGTTGAAACTAGCTTCAGCAGTTCTGTATCTCCAGCAGTTCAATTCCTTTGCCCTTGGGAAGCCTAGGGCAACACCATACTAAATGATCGCTATTTTTAACATCCTTCAACTTCTATCAGTAAAACTAAACAATATTTCTGGAGTTTGTTGAGATGGGCTCTTACATAGCTTAGATGGTCTCAGGCTCCCAGTCCTTCTGCCTCTCCCATTTAAGTACTAAGATTATAGATGTGTATCCCAACCCCTACTCTTACTTTGATCCCTCAAAATATCTGCATTTCAGGCTATTAATGCTCTCTTTAAACATGGCTAGTTATTTTTCTAGAAATTTGGTAGAAAGGCGTTGGCTTTATATTTAAACAAACATGCATGTGCTTAGTCATTTTCTTATGATAAATCTGGAAGCTAAAAATACATGTACCTCTTTCAGTCTATACCCAGCACCCTAGTGTTCTGTGTTTACACTTCTCTTCTGTAACGTGGGTGGGAAGTTTTGAGTACTCAATGTGATGATATTTTCCAATCAGCCAAACACACAATTTCCATGACTTTATGTTGTGAATTTGCATACATTTCTCTTGTCCTGCCAGCACATGGTCACACACAAAAGCAAACTCTAGCTGTAACAAATGCAGGGTTAGTTCTCCCTTTCTCTCCATCCCCAGGTTTCAGACGTCTGCATTTCCTTCAAAGTGAACAAGACTGTGTCCTTATGCTTTTTCTTTCCCTGGAGGACTTGGAGCTTCACGCAGTTATGCGGAACAGCTGGTGATACTCTTAAGATTGTCTATAAGGCAAAATGCAGATGGTGATAACCAACCACACATTGTCATTTTTTCACAGACTCTACCCTCCAGAGATAAAATTTGCACCAGTGAAATGAGCACATTTTCATGCCAGCAAAGAGAAGACTGCTAAAAGGCATGATGTTCTCTGAACTCTTTCTGCCTACCAACCCGCCCCACCCCACCCCCAACACTGTCACAGGTGTCTAAGGCTTTAGGCCAAGGACAAGCATCAGAAGTTGTTGGCTATTAGGACTGAAAAAGACTTTGCTGGGTATTCAAGGTAACTGTGTCTCAGTGGAGGACACTGTGAAGACCACAAACTCACAGAAAGCCCAGACATATGATATGACTCCATATGGTCCTTATCAGGGCAGTATTGGGATTGAATTGAATATCAGAAGACTGAATAATGCAATAAATGGATGGCTGGTAGGCATCCTAGGAAGAGAGGCAGGACCTCAAGAAAGATACAATAGACATTAATCACAATATGATGTTCAAGGTTCCAGCACTCTCACCTGACTTAGGTAATTCTATTAACTTCCTCCATACATAAGTTGGGGTAACATTCACCTCAGAGGTATTATGAGACCTAAACAATATTGTATGGAAAAAGTACAGCAAGTGCTACAGTGGTTTCTCACCAGTATACTTCCGAAGAGAAGCAGAACAGCCCTGCCTTCCCTGAGTTACAGAGCTCAGGCAAAACTAAAGGAATGACATGGAAACACAGAACTCTTCTCTGTATGAGATAAACAACCCAACTGAAACAGCACATGTTAGTGATACATTTGCTTGCCTTCACCTCTCACCAGCTAGAAAGCACTATGGAATAGATAAATCTGTTATTATGGGAGCAGCTCAGCTTCAGATTATATCTAGGAAACAGTCAAGAACTGTTACATAATATAATCCAGTGGGTTAAGATTATTTTTCCAACTACTAATGAAAGAGAAATGTGCCAAAAATATAGTCTGCAAGATTAAGTGTGAATTCACTTACCATAAGGAAGGCAACCACTCTTTCAAGCCCAAGGGAAAGTCAAAGTCCCTAACTTAAGAATTATTGGCCTCTTAAATCTTACCTTGCAAATCTGACTAATGAATTTCAGGAGAACTGTGAGGATATCCAGGGACCCATCTGAAGAGAATGCCATTTTGGTTTAATCCAGGCTGCTCAAGATTCAACAAGTAGGTGTGAATCAGTATCCATACTGTAACTCTTCCACCCCAACACTCCCAACATATTGCTGACAGCAACTCACGCTTGAGACCCTCTGTTCTCTGAACCTTGAATTGCTTCATCTGGCATGCATCTTTTCACTGTTTCCCTTTACCTTTGTTTTCATTCTTCTCCCCCAAGAACAATGGTTCTCAACCTTTCTAATGCTGTGACCCCTTAATACAGTTCCTCATATTGTGGTGACCTCCAATCACAAAATTATTTTGTTGCTCCTTCATAACTATAATTCTGCTACTATTATTAACCCTAATGTAAATATATGATATACAGGGTATCTTATATGTGACCCCCCCCGGGTCACAACCCACATGTAGAGAACTATTGTCCTACATTTATTTCCACGGGATCCTACTTCCTGCATACATCTGTTATCACAGCCACCTTAGTTTGACATTGCTAAAATTTTATAGCAACATTCTTCTATTCCTGTCACTAAAGTAAAAAGCTTTTCTCTCCTGATAGTCCATTTCTCCTGAGAATGTGTTTTTATAGAGAGAGTAATATGATTGAAAGGTACTCGGTTACCTTGGAAGAAATTAAAATATTTTCCTTATTTGCTGAGATATACTACATTCCAGAAAGTTGTGGTCCTGTGATGCCTTCTTCTCCTGATAGTTACCAACACCATTCAGTGAGTCTCACTGAACAGAATCATGCACGTTGTTGCCCCCATTCACAGGGACTAGGATCTTCTAGGACACTGTGATTATTTATGGCTAGTTATCTTCTTGAATGAAGAGTAAACTTAAGGCAAAAACAAATAAGGCAAAGGGAAATATCAAGGATCATACATTAATCTATGTTTGAAAAATTAAGTAATTTTTAAAAACACAAGTTAGTACATTTGTCACTGGATAGTTATACATGAGAAGTGGAAAACAGGGACTACTCACACCACAAAAGAGCCAACTTTCTGCCTGGGTGAATTCCTAAACTGTGTGCAATATGGAAGAGAAACCAGGCAGAGCTTCCTGGTCTGCATCATTAAAGAAACCTATAATAGCCAGGGCAGAGAGAAAGAGACAAAGACAGACATTATAAACAAATCCCAAATGTCTTCAGAGGGTCCACCTTGAACATAAGGAAAGGAATGATGCATGCATGTGAAGAAAGAAAGAATCTGAACTTATGATTAAATAACAACAAAAAATGACAATAACTAAAAATATCTACATATTGCTAAGGAAAAGGATATTACTTGTTCTAACTAGTTGGAATGGAAGGTAACATTCCCCAGAAGGTCACCTGCTGTGAGGTAAGCCTACCAGAGCCCACTACATTGACACTAGTGAAGATGTTATTGATGGCTTACAGCAGTATGGTGAACTTCCCCAAATCATATACCCTCAAGCCTTGCACCCCTTTGTCTTTTATGCATAAGAACTACAGTTAGCTAGAAAGAAACAGAAATACAGAAGCCAAAAAGCAAGGTTAGTACATTTGGGGTCTTTCCTAGAACCATGGACTAGGTCTTCAGTCCCATTGTGGCTGCTGTTGGGATGTGCTCAGTTTTAAATTCAGAATGGTGCCTTTAACGTGGTATCAATTGTGCTAAGATCTGGGGGAAGGGGCTGTTACATGCTGATCATAGTACTCAGGATGGGAACTCCTCAGTGGGGAAAAATTAAAGTCAGGTGTAGCTCAAATCCTGTCTAATAGAATCTAAAAGCAATACCCAAAAGATTGAAATTTCCAAAATAACTATAACATTAAGAGCAATGGTTAAAACTAATTCCATGAATAAAAGAAACCTAGCACCAAACAAGATAAAACTCATTTTATCTGCCTTTAATTTATAAAATTAAAATTCCTAGGCTTACAGAAAAGTACAAAAACACAACTCATATGGGGATGAAAATGGAACTGGTAGGTGGGAAACCAGTTAACTCCAAGAGGTTCAATCAAACACATGTGAAATAGTAACCCTGAAGCTGTTAGAGGGACCCAAACTGAAGAGCTAAAAATGAAATCACACTTAATAAGATTAAAAATATATTATACATTAGAGGATAGATAGATAAACTTGAAACAGCAATAAAAATTATATGAAGAAAGTACAGAGAAAAATTACTCCATTAAAAAATTGAATATAGCATCAGTTAATTCTGACTCAGTTTCCTGTACTTCTGTCATCAGATGCATGAGGAAGGGACACAGAGACAAAATAATAATAATAATAATAATAATAATAATAATTGAACAAGAGTTGAGAGATGGCTCAGCAGTAACAAACACTGGTCACTCTTCCAGAGAACCAGGTTTGATTCCCAGCAACCACATGGCTCACAACCATCTGCAACTCCAGTTCGAGAAGATTTGACTCCCTTGTCATGTCTCTGAGGATACCAGTCATGCGTGTGGTGTATAAATATAGATGCAGACAAAAAACCCACACGGACTTTATATATTTATACAAAGTTTTAAGAAAACAAATATTTTAAAAGGATATATAAATAATACTGGCTACCTCTACCTCATCCCCAGATACAAACTGCAGTTGCTATGGCCAGTTTCCATTGCAGCATCACACATGACCATAGATATTTGCTCTAGGGGCCTTTAGAAGTAGCAAAATATTATTAGTGGTACACAAGAAAATATTCATGACCATGAATACAGTTATGGTACTAGCCACATAGTAAGTACTTCACTCTGTTGTTTTCATAACACATGTCTGAGCCTCTGTTTTCATCACTCTTTGATGACCTGAAGAAGCAGTGGGTCCTTTAAACTCTACTACAGTGTGTACTGTGGCAGGTCATTAGTCATAACCAGGGAAGGAATGGGAGAGGGAGACGATACTGTGGTATCAGCTAGAAACAGAACCGACACTGCAAAATCAACTCCTACTAAGTTTGGTCCTACTAAGATGGTCTCCCCATAAAATAAGTAAAATTATAGGAGCCACCAGAGGCACCGAATAATATGGGGAAAAGGTAATGTATGAATTCCAAATGAACACAAGACTGAAGAGAACATTCAAGACCCAAGGGACATGAATAACTGAATGAATTTCCCAGTTTTTGAATACTCAAAAAAGTCAAAAGTACAGAAAAACTGCTCAATGGAATAATAGCATAAACATTCTTGAATCTTCAGAAAGATATGCATACCAAGGAGCATGAAACTTATGGAATCCCAAATTGATATAACTATAAAACAATCTATGCCACAGCATATCATAGATTAACAGTAGAAACAGCACAGTAAAAATAAAAGACTTCTAAAGTCATATTCATAACCTCTCAACCACACAAACTCAGGGGATTTCTCCACAGGAACCCTGTGGGTTAGGAAATAATGGTATAATGTAGTTCAAGTCCTAAACTCTCAACCCAAAATTATTACAACAAAGTTATCCTTTAGAGTTGGAGAAATGTCCTTCCAATATGACTTTTTTCATGAAGGAATTTACGATCACACACACACACACATACACACACACACACACACACACACACACACACACCATGCACACTTTAGGATGTTTTACCTCCAGAAATAAAAATAACTGTAATAATTTAGCATGGGAAAATATAAACCTCATTAGAAGAACAAATATACAGAGAAAAACCAAACCCATTAAACCACAATACAAGAGTTAGAAGTCTCAAGACCAAATTGGAACCTCTTATTACTTTGTCAGTTTTTTATTCTATGTACCAAGAGTAAACTTAAATGTTAATGGACTAAATTTTCCAACTCAATAATACAGACTGGCTGATGGAAACAAGATCCAATAATATGCTTCCTATAAATAAATAAATATAGATGGATGTGTCTAATAATATATGTTGCATAGTTATTTCCTCCAAACTAAAACATCCCTTCAGAAGTTAGGAAAGGTACAAGATGCCAAGGCCCTGAGGTTACATAAGCAATAAATAATTGCTAGAGAAGAAAACAGATTTTGAATGCAGCTGCCTACAAGTCTAACAGAGATCCTCAGGCATACAGTGCTTGTGCATGTGAGCCATCACCTGTGCTGAGATTAGCTTTTCAATGATGCAGTTGCCGTTAGTTACCCTTAGTCTCTCCCGAGTAACCCCAATGGACTCTTGAGTACTAAGATAGACTCGGGTGGAACATTTTTGGTCTGTACACAATATTCTATGTTGAATGAACAGACACTTGCTTGTGTCTTCCCAGCAGCAGTCACACAACAATATAGTTGCAGACTCCCAACAAAGACTAGCAAGTCTAACTCACCAAATACATCGAAGTGATAATGCACCACAAGGGCTTTGTTTCATCCAAAAACTGTAAGATGTTTTCAATATTCACAAAGCAATAAATGTAATATTTCACAGTGACAGTATGAAGGATGAAAATCCTATAGTCAATTCAATAGATGCAGACAAATATGAAAGTCAATGTATTTTTATTTTTAAAA
Source organism: Grammomys surdaster (assembly GCF_004785775.1). Classification (NCBI taxonomy): domain Eukaryota; kingdom Metazoa; phylum Chordata; class Mammalia; order Rodentia; family Muridae; genus Grammomys; species Grammomys surdaster. The sequence continues at coordinate 3,319,058 of NW_021620801.1, read as the reverse complement.
ATCCCTGAACAAATTATGTATAGAAAAATAATCCCCGAGTATTTCATTTTTCATTAGTATTTTATCAAGATATTTTCTCTTTCATTAAATTTATTTCTAGACATTTTATTTTGTAGAAGCTGTTGTGAATGGAACTCCATTTATGATTTTTTTCATGAAAAATGACTTGGTTTTGTGTGTTTGTGTGTATATATTCTAGCCTTTAAAGTCAGATCTGTGATTGGGCACTCCTACACAACATATTTTTCTGACAATCTGATCTCTTACTTTTTTCCTTATCTCACTGTTAATTTAAAAGTCAATTAGAAAGTAATTGCCTGTAGCTGGTCTTTGCTACTTTGTGGGCTCTTCTTTTTCCCACTCTATGTCTCTACTTCCTGGTTTTACTCCCTATCACTAGATATGAAAGAAAGGATAGAGGGGGGAGAGAGAGAGGTCCCTGAATCAAAGTTCTTTCTTCTTTTGTTTCTTATTTGAACATGACTACTAACAAACTATAACCAATGCCCCTGAATGACCAACAACCATGAACTCTACCTATCAGGAATGTAGCATTTATATAACTTCTGAAAAGTTCCCAGAAGAATTTCAAACATCACACAATCACAAAAACTATCTGTAGCTGACAAAACCACACTTCTGTTAGAGCACAAGGCAAATCATAGTCAGCTGCTTCAGACAATCTAAAGCAGCTTCACATTCCAACACCTAGGATTAAAATGAAAACACGTTTTTATAATACTTCTTTTGTTTTTTTTTTTTAAAGAAACCAAAGTTCTAGAATTGTAACTACACTTTCCTCCATATTCCTTCCTCTTTGTAACTACTGGGATTTCATCTGTCCTCTACTCTTCTTTTGTATCTCAAAAGCTAATGAAGAGCTTAAGCTTCCTCCTGACTCTGTTTATGTTTCTGTTATTGTTGTTGCTGTTGTTTTAAATCAGACTCCAACCCATAAGGAAACTTGAGATTCAGTGTGAAAACTGGAATCTGTATGTTCAAATTTTGAGGCTTAAACTCTGTTTCTAACCTGTATAATAATAAACTCAAAACGGACCAAAGACCTAAATAGTAAACATGAGGCTACAAGAGAGAGGAACTAGAAAAAAACACAGGGGAAACAGCTCTAGACATTGATAAGAAAAATGACTGCCCATATGCCAGAAATCCATTTATAGATACAAATAAAAAATAAATCAAAAGTAGCATTATATAAAACTAATAAACAGAAGAAACAATCCTCAGAGTAATGAGACAACTGTACTGAAAAGGAAAAGATGTTTACATTCTACTCATCTGATTAACATCTAAAAAAACATCTAAAATATGTAAAATACTTCAGAATAATTTTTAAAATAATGCAATAAAACAGGCAAATGATCTGGATAGACAACTCTAAAGAATAGATATAAATAACTAATGAATGTGAAAACCCCAATCCAAAACTACAATGAAGATTTCTGAAAGTGGGGGTAGGTAAAGGCAAGCAACACTTTCCTACAACCTCATGAATCTAGAAGAAAACTTGCCTTTTGTGGCTTAAAAGGGAGTTAAGATATGTGGAAAGGCAAGAAAGGGTCACCATAAACAGCAGATGTGAGACAACACAAAACAATGACTATTTGATGAATAAAAAAACTAGACTGTAATATGGAGTCTCAAATAGAAGTCATAGTAGAAAGATGAGATCTCTTCTCCTGGTCCCCATTTCTAATCCACAACCGTTTGGGAAAAGTAAAACTTCTAGAATCGTAGAAAAAAAGAAAAACCTGAACACCAGTCTAGCCAGCTGTATGAGTTCTGTTCTGTCACTAATTATATTGGGCATGGGTACAACAGAGAGGACATGGACCCTTAGACAAGCAAAGCAGTAAAACCACTCACCCTAGAAGAGTGCAGAACACAGCATAATTGTGTTGTTCCCAAACTCCATAGACTCCATTACTTCAGTCACTCAGAGAACTTTATAGAACTACATGGGCATCCTACAGAAAGTGACCTGTACTAGAACTCAAGGAAGCAAGCATTCTCAGGTTGAGAACATAGTCTCAGACCTGGTGAGAGGAAATTTCCATTTGGAAGGGAAATGTAAACAGGGATGGAACCCCCAGGACATTGAAATCCAAGGAGAGCAATCTAGACAATCCAGAACACTCAGAAAAACCCCATCCAGCCAGGTGGCATGTTTTCTGAAGTAGTGTCCCAATCTGCAGCAGGGTTGATGCCAAGGCAGACATTCAACCTTACAGGCCAGCTATTTCATTTGCACTGAGACGCTATCAACCAGTCTATCAGTTTGGTCAAGCTGTTTTGAACTGCAGTCACAGATGGCTGCTTTAGCACTTACAAAGTTAAATTCAGAAAGAAAAAAAATCTCAGGAGGGAATATTTTCTGACACTATAAAACAGAGATCTAATTGATGATGTATTTTATTGTATTTCACTTTTAAACCAGAGTTTACATTGCTCAACTAAGTAATATGATTGTTATGCTTTTATATCTATATCTATATTTATTCTATGTAGTATCTGGGCCACTTTTCTTACTAAGAACATATATACTCTCTCTCATTTCTGGTTCATTTTCTTTTTCTCTATCCTATCTCCCCAATATACTTAATTTATAATTTTCTATAATTTTAATAATGTTTAATCTTATCCCAACTCCATCATCTATTTAACTATTCTTGATCTATTATTTCTCCATTGCTCTGTTGATCTTTTAATAGTTTCTTTCCATTCTAACAATATCATAGCATTACTACATAGGGCATATAATAATACTATGCCACTCAGATTCCTGTGTTCCCTCATGGTTCCTTAAAATATAGGGGAAACTGTTTTTAATCTTTACTATGTTTTCACAGTAGGTCCATCAATCATCTGTGGTTGTTTCTGGAGATAATAATCATGGTGGTTATTGCTGTAGATTGTATGCATTATTCAGAGCCTATTGGCACTCCCATAATTATATGCTGAACTACAATCCCAGTCCAGAGGAAAAGAACAGTATCTTAACCCTACTACAGACTAGTCACAGCAGACTACTGTGAAAGCTACAACTGAAAAAAATATGAGTCTTAAACAGCCAGACAATCTCAAACACACATGCAAAAGCACAAGAGACACTCCTAAGACAACTGACTGTCAAAATTACCAAAGTTATGGTAATTAATTCCAAGGAAAGTGAATTCAATGAATTATCAGCACAGAATGGCTATGACTTGACAAAAAGGAAAGAAATAAATGGAATGAACGATAAAAGAATTCAAAAAATAACTGAATTAAATAAGGACACCAATACAGCAGTGGTTCCAACCTTCCCAATGCTGTGACCCTTTAATGGAGGTCCTCATGTTGTTGTGACCCCAACCAGAAAACTATATTCATTGATACTTCATAACTGTAATTTTGCTTCTGTTATGAATTTTAGTGTAAATATCTGATATACAGGATATCTGATATGTGACCCTGTGAAACGGTTGTTCAACCTTCAAAGGAACCTCTGCAGTACAGGCTATGAAAAATTCAATAAGGAGATAGAAACACTGAAAATAAAATCCAAGTGGATAATTCAAAGTGGAAAGCCCAATAAGCCAAATAAAAACTTCAATGATCTTCCACATCAATAGAATTTCCACATCAGTCAAGGAGAAGACTGGATAAGGGTGCTTAAAAATAAGGTAGGCTAATTAGAACTCAGACAACAAAAACAGCAAAGTATGAACAAAACATCCAAGATCTGCGGGACACTGCTAAAACACCAGATTTATGAATGAATTATGAATACAGGAGCATAATTAACACCATAGAGAGTATATTTAATAAACACAGAGTAGAAAATTACTTAAAGAGTTAGACATTAGATACAAGACACAATTTAAAATTTCAAACAGACAAAACTATTTTTAAAAAGCCAACTTATGTCATTATATTCAAAACATTAAATATACAGAAAAGGTAATGCTAAGCATCACATTGAGAGAAGCTTCAAGTCAAATTTAATGGCAGATACAACAAACTTCATAGCAGAAACAGAAATCCAGGAGGGCAAAGAAAGGTGTATTGTTGTATTTCAAGCTCTTAAAGACAATAACTGTCAGACAAAACTACTGTAGATAGCAGAACTATTCAAGATTGAGGAAGAAAAGTTCCCATTATAGGCACAAACTAAAGAAATGTACAACTTGAAGGAATTCTTCAAGCTGGATTTAAAAAGAAAAAGACTGCACTAGAATAACAACAAGTAAATGGTAAGACTTACAAATATAAGACAGAATTCATTGTATAACTTTCAATAACAACTATAAATAATTTGTTGCCTGCAGGAAACTTAAGTCATTGGCAAAGGGCAAAAGGATAGGACAGGGCATACAAACTGTGGTGGTTTGAATGAGAATGGCCCCCACAGGTTCCTATATTTAAATGCTTAGTCAGCAGGGAGTGGCACTACTTGAGGAGGACTAGGAGGTGTATCCTTGTTAAAGGACATGTGTTCCTGCAGGTGAGCTTTGAAGTTTCCAAAGCTCAAGCCAGGCCCAGTGGTTCTTTCTTCCTGCTGCCTGTGGATCGAAATATAGAACTCTCAGCTACATTTTACCACCATATCTGCCTATATCGTAGCATGCTCCCAGCCATGATGAGAAAGAACTAAACATCAGAAACTACAATCAAGCCCCAATTAAATGCTTTATTTTACTAGAGCTGCCTTGGTCATGGTGTCTCTTCACAGCGATAGAACACTGGATAAGACAGAAGCTGGTATCAGGGACAAGAGTATTGTTTTAATAGACTTGATCATGTTGCTCACTGGCAGAATGTGAATGTGAGGATTTGGGGGTTAGAAAAGCAACTGAATGCTTTAATGGGTCACGCTAGTTGGAACATGGAAGACAGTAGTGCTGAGAACAATTTAGATTATGATGGTTCAACTTGAGAAGTTTCAGAGAATACTAGTAACTCCCCTAGAGACTATTCTTGTGCTACTTTGACAAAGAATGTGCCTGCTTTCTGTCTTTATTTAAAAAAAAAAAGTTCCTGAGGCTAAATTGAAGAGTTTTGCATTAACAGGATTGGCATATGAGATTTCAAGGCATCCTATTATTGACTGCATTGTATGATTATTAGTGGTCACTCTTATGTAGATCAATAATGCAAAGCAACAAACTGAGCAAGAAAAAATACAAAATGTACAGTTTGGGAATAAAAGGAGCACCAGGAAATGTACTGTGGTATCGAAGTCCACTGTTCAAGGAAATAAAACATTTAAAGGAAACCATATGTTAAATGCAGTAAAGGGGTGGTGACCTTAGGGCAGGACTGCACCTAGCTAAGCTTCTGACTTTTGACAATAAATTTTTTAAAATGATTAAGCAGTGAAGGAAACCACCAAAGAAAACCATCAAAACCAGAAAGCTGATGCAAACATGATTAGACAAAGAGACCAAGTTCCAGCTCACCAAGCAGCAGAACTTGGCAGCCTTGTCCACATGGTTCTGGTTTTAGATTCAAGAATACAAGAAGGGGTTGTGGAACTTCCCTCTGTGGCTAAGGAAAGCCACTGAGGACATGTATGTAGCACTAGTATCCCTGTATGAAGGCCCAGAGAATCAGTTGCATGCAACTATGAAGGAAAAGCCTAGATTGCCTTGGAAACCCCAAGATGTCGAAGAATTCAGAGTTGTGGACTACTTCCCATGGAAAGTTGCAGGCTAGGTGTGGAACTATCACAAGAGAGAGAAGAGTATTGCTATAGGACGAAATTTAAGGTAGGGGGTAGATTCTTCTAACCTGGCTAGCTCCCAAACAATTGAAATGGAGACCTATAGAATTTTACAACAAGCTTTAAGCACATTAACTGAGAAGCTATTCCTAACCCTCTATGCTATCTTAGCTATTTCCCAGACACATGCTCTGAGCTACTTACATTCAGTCTCTCTCATCTGTCTCATGGCCAACTCCTTCTACCTGGTTCTTCTCCTAGGAACCTCTGGCTGGACCACTGGCTGGGATCAGAATTCCAGTCTTTCCATCTCCTCTGCTCAGTCATTGGCTGTTTGGCTTTTCATTAACTAATCAGAGATAATTCTTTTCATCACACTGATATAGGAGATTCTTCAATATTTATGACAATGCCCATGCTCAGACTGTAACTAGATCTTGGGGAATAGAAATCAACATCTGGATTCACAGAGCACAGGATCAGCCCCCAACATATTGCAGTCAATAAAGCAGAAAGAAGTTGGAGATCTGAAGAGCATGAGAGAGTGAGATGCAGAATTTGGAGTTTTCTGGTTTTTATTCTGGTTTTGGTCCAATATTTCCTCACTGTGCTATCTTTTGGGATGATAATGTATATTCTGTGCCATTGTATGTTGGAAGCATGTGATCTGCTTTATTTTGATTTTACAGGGTATTATAGTTAAAGGATCACTTTGAACTTTTTTGGAACAGTGTTGAGACTGTGATTGACAATGAGGACTTTTGATGTTGGACTGAATGCAATTTTTTTCTGTTGCTTGTAGATTTGTAAGCATAACTCTCAACTACTTTCCAGAATTATGTCTGCCTGTGTGCCACCATGTTCCTACCCGTGATAATAGTAGACTAAACCTTGCATTAGAATTGCCTTGGTCATGGTATCACTTCACAGCAATAGAACACTAATTTAGACACCAACCAAATGAAACTAGACAAAAGGATATAGCCATGCTTATAATTGACAAATTAGTCTTGGAATCACAACTAAAAAGATAAACTCAACTTACTTCACATTATTTTAGAAAATAATCCATGAAGAGGATATAACAATTCTACATGTGTATTGCTAAGCATCATTACACCAAGCTCATAAATGATTCTGGGCAGAAAAATCAAACACCAAACTCAACACAATAATAGGACATATCTTTGGCACTTAACTCTCACCAATTAGCAAGTCATCTCAACAAGCTATCAACAGAGAAACTACAAACTTAAGTGACATTAGATAGCTATAGAATATTCTACTTAAATCCCACAGAATATATATTCTCCTCAGCAACTCACAGAACTCTCTGAAATACTTCATATTATCAGACACAAAGCGAGTTTTATCAACTACGAGAAAATTCAAATGATTTCCTGTATTCTATCTGATTACAATGGATTAAAGCTGGAATCCAAGAGAAGAAAGTTGATATGAAATATGTAATTTCATTGAGGTAAAACTATATACTATTGAATTATCAGTATGTCATCAAGAAACAGCAGGAAGGAAATAGAAAAGTTCCTAGCACTGAATGATAATGAAAACACAATATACCAGATACTGTGGGAAACAATAAATGCACTTATAAAAGTTTATATCTATAAAATGCATGCACTGAAATTTTTGTGTGATATTGTGACTGGAGAGATATCTCAGTCATATAAGTACCAGCCCCACAAACACAAGGATCTGAGCTCAGATCTCTAGCAACACACAAAATCCAGGCATGGCAGTATGTGTCTATAACCTCTAGTCTGAGGATGAAAAGACAGGAAGAGTGGTCTCTAGTGTTTACTGTCCAGATAGTCTAGTGAATCAGCGAACTGCACTCTGGAGGTTCAGTAAAAGACCTTATCTCAGAATGTTAGGTGGAGAGCAGAGCAATTGAAGAAAAGACTCAACATCAACCTCTGACTCACATGTATACATTGATATAAGAGGTCACAAATAACTTGTTCCTAGGAAACAAACAGAACAAGGCAAGTTCAAAATCAGTAGATGGGTGGGTAGTATGGTGCTTTAAGAAAACGGACACCATCAGCAATATTAGGAGGTATGGCCTTCTTGGAGAAAGTGTGTCACTGTCTCTTCCTGCTGCCTATCAATCGAAATATAGACTTCTCAGCTCCTTTCCAGCACTAAATTTGCCTGCACACCTCCATGTTCCCTGCCATGGTAATAATGGACTAACCACCGACCCCCAAACTGTAAGCCAGCCCCAGTTAAATGCTTTCCTTTATAAGAATCAACATAGTCATGGTGTCTTTTTACAGCAATAGAACCCAAGCTAAGTCAGGTGTATAATAAAAAGCGGGGCAAACATATCAATGAAATTGAGACGAGGAAACAAACAAAACAACAAAAGACCAGAGTTGGCTTACTGAAAAGAAAGAAAACCTGACAAACACATAAACTAACCGAAAAGGGTCAGAAGGTTTCAACCAGTTAAATTATAGATTACAGTCCATCACTGTGGTGAAGCCAAAGGGGTGGGCCTTTACAGCATCTAGTCATATCCATGCTCAAAAGAATGAGTGCATACATGTCACGCCAATACTCTGCTTGCTCTCCCCTCCATTCAATCCAGACCCTAGCCCATGAAATGGAAGTGCCTTTCTACTTCAATTAACCCAATTAAAAAAATCCCTCAGAGGCCTGCCTGCCACCCAACCCCTGGCAGTCAAGCCTTGACCTAGTCAACCTCTTGATGAGATTGCCTTCCCAGGTGATTCTACATGGTGTCAGGTTGACAATTACAATCAATTACCTGAGCAATCTTGAACAATAGGCCAATGCTATGGATATCATCATATCTGATTTTAAGATAAGCAGAATGGAACTGGCACAAAATCAGAAATGTAGAGCACTGGAACAAAGTACCCAAATATATGCCCACATGGATGCCATCAGCTGATTTTGGACAAAGATACTAAAAACATATATTGGAAAAATACAGCCTCTTCAATAAGTGGTGCTACAAATCTGGATATTCACATGTAGAAGAATAAAACCACTTTCCCATATCTCATTCTGCATAAAAAATAATTAAAAATGGACCAAAGGTCTTAATACATGACAGTCTGAAACTGTCAGAGGCAATGCTTCAAGGTAACAGCATGAGCTGGGATTTTCTGAAAATGATTCCAATGGCTCAGGAAACAAAACTAAGAACTGACAGGCAGGATTTCATAAAAGTGAAAAGCTACTGCATAGCCAAAAAGAAAAAAAAAAGGCAGTCCAGTGAAGGGAGATCCTACAGAATGGGAGAAAACCTCTGCTAACTATACATCAGACAAAATAATAGTATCTAGAGTGCATAAAATTTTAGAAGTCTACATACCCAGAAACCAAATAATCCAATCAGCAAATTGGCTGTTAAATTAGAAAGCTCTCAAAGTATGAATTGCAAATGGCCAATGAATTAATGAATCGTAATAAATTTTCATCTTCAGATATCAGGGAGGTGTAAATTAAAACAACACTGATATTCTATTTCATCTCAGCCAGTAACGTTATAATTGCAAAATTAACCAGCAAAATTATCAGTAGGGACGCAAGGAGAAGGAAATCTATATAAACTTCTAGAAGAATGTAGACCAGGCAAACCATTGTGGAAATCAGTATGGAGATTCCTCTAAAAACTAGGGTGTGCCATGTGACCCATATAGAATAAAAAGAATATGCCACTTATAATACTTTTGGGTACACATGCCACAGATGCCCAATCAGTCCACCACAGAAATAGTTGTACTGTTCACAATAGCCAAGCTAGGGTATCCACCTTAGTGTCCATTAGCAGGTAAATGGATAAAGAAAACCTGATATATTTACTCATGGATTTTTATTCAGCCATAAAGAAGGGAATTACACCCTTTGAAGGAAAATGGATACAATCAAAGAGCATCTGCTTTAATGAAGTAAGATTCAGAAAGACAAATATCCCATATTCATAATAGATTATAGATTTTATATGTAGATATATAAAATCACATTAAGTTTAGAGGACATAAAAATAGAATCAAGACAATCTGGGGGAATTAATAAAATACTAAGAGAAGAAAACAGGATATAAGGGAGAATATTATTGACGTCTCCTACATTAGCATTATAGGGTTAATATATATTCATTCAAATGAAAAATGCTTATGTAGGAGACTGTTCTTTATTGTTATTGACTAGGTTAGCATGTATTCATTGTAGATAAAGATTTTTCACAAAGACATTTTCATACAAATGTGTTCTAATAATTAGCTAAAATTGGCCTCTGGTCAAGCCGACTATCTAAGCTGCAGCGGCTCTGCCTAGCTCAGCTGCCATGTTTCTTGGCCTGAGGCCACGTGCATGCTGCAGCTAGAAAGGGCCCGCCAGAAACACCAGCCCTGCCACCCACTAGATGCCAGCGTGAGACATGGCTCTGCCAATCTTCCACGCTGTCTCTGCAAGGCAGGGCATTGCCCAGACCATTCTGCCATCCATGTGGGCCCAGTAAGATAATGAGACTCTAATTCTTATAGATTAATCATAGGCTTTATATGTTTGATAATGATTAATAACAATATGCCCATACAACGAGAGTTGTATCCCAATTAGCTAACCTAATTATAAGTTGTTCCCCACGAGTGCTCTCTATACTTGTGTGGTTCTCGATCCTCCTACATCTCAGCCCTCTCTAGCTCCTCCTCCTCCTTTTCTCTCTTCCTCTCCCAACTCCTCTTTCTCTCCTTACTCCTCCCACCTTAGCTCCTCCTGCACAAATGTACCATGTACTTCAAGGAAGCCATTCCTACACATGATTAGCGTACATATTACAGCAGTGCTCCATGGAAAATCAATCTACGACATGAGCCCACTGCCCTGGGCATGAGTGATTATCCAAATGAACTGAATTGTGTTACCAGTGGTGATGCCTACACTCTCATGATCAGGTGGCACTGTTCACAGCTAACTTATAGAATAAAATATGCTGCATATAGCCAAATAACATTCTGTATATAAGACAGGAGGAAGTGTTATTTGTAGAAAAATGGATGCTACTAGAGAACTTTGCATTTAAAAATTATAGGCATACACACAAATAAGTACCACTTGTTCTGTCTCACATGAAAAACTCTGCTGATCTGAGTGGACAATAATAATGGGAAGACTGCTAAGAGGAGATTGGACTTAATCAGCACACCATATACAAGGGCTGTGTACAATAAGTATATGGTAATAAAATCAAAAATTATACTGAAGGTAAGTATTTAAACATACCAAAAAACACAAACAAAAAACAAAAACAGGCAGAATAAGAAAATTCAACCTTAGCCAGGCAGTGGTGGTGGCACACACCTTTAATCCCAGCACTTGGGAGGCAGAGGCAGGTGGATTTCTGAGTTCGAGGCCAGCCTGGTCTACAGAGTGAATTCCAGGACAGCCGGGGCTACACAGAGACCTTGTCTTAAAAAACCAAAAAAAAGTAAAAAAGGAAAAAGAAAATTCAACCTTAGTCTATAACCCATGGAAATACCTTTCAAAAGTAAAGGTAAAATAAAAAATCTTTTCAGAAAGCCTAAAGAATTTATGACTAGCTGACCACACACCAGATGTATTTAAAATAAAATAATTCAGACAGGAATCACATGATACCAGGACAAAATTTGGTTTTACAAGAAGGTATAATGAGTATCTCTAACAATTCTGTGGGCAAGGATATATATATATATATATATATATATATATATATATATATATATATATGTTTTTTCCATTACTGAATCTCTATGAAAACTAATTGAGTGTTCAATGAAAATAACAGTATATTGTAGGTTTTAGTAAACTCTTAGTCAATTTAATATGTACTTGGTAGCATAAAAACAGTAGACATTAATTTCCTTATACCACTAAGATATAATTATGAAATGTCTTACTAACCAATAAATAAAACTTTATATATTTATTTCCTAGAGCTCCTGTAACAAGTACTCCAAGGTAGGTAACTTGAAACAAAAGCAATTTATTTTCTCTCAGTTATAGAGGTTAGAAGAGCAAGATGTTGACAAGGTCATCTTCTCTCTGAAATTCTTAGAGTAATCCTTGCCACTTCTTAATGCTTGTTTGTCAGAAATTCGTGGCTTACCTTAACCTGCAGCTACATAATGGTTTTTAAGTCCACACTACAGTTTAACCTTGTTTTAAATACATTATATATACAATATCCATACTGTTAACAAATGCACCCTCATAGGTCTTCAGAATTAGAACTTCAACATCTCTTTTAGGGAGAATATATAATTCAACTCATGTCAGTGTTTATTCTTTAAATATGTTTCCTTATGTTTTGAATCCTGATGTCTTTAGAGGATAAAATATACATAACAATAAACTATGTACTAGGGATATAAATTAACGTGGAATGAGAGTTACTTATGCCCCCTCAAGCACATTAGAAAGACAGGATTCGCTATTGGCATTAACATTTGTGGCTCCCTTAGAGTCCAAGAACCATTGAAAATTTTTTAATAAAAATATCAACAAGCTGCATCCCATGCAGAACTTCTCTTCTTTTATAGACAGTAGACAATTAAACCATCAATTTCAAATGTAGTGATCATCTAGTAATAAATAACCATTTTGAAATATCAATATATTATCCTAGATAAGATGGGGAGTTGTTGAAGGCTCCTTTCAGGCTGTGTAGCAGGCAGAGAAAGTTGTCAGAATAATGTAAAAATGAAACTTGGGTCAGCCTGGTTTTAGTAATTGCTGTTGGGCCAAGACTTCTTGGAATCTGATCCAGATCATTTTACTTCAGCAATATTTAATCACAGCACAATTTGGGGGGTTGGGGGGGGAAAGATGGTAATTAACTGAGCCCAGTGAGTATAACAAAGCCTAAGACATGTTTAAGTTGAGATTCTTTTCAAATGGCATCTGGTATCTTTCACAAGGACTACTACTTTTGACTCAGAAATAGTGCCTAAGATTTAGGGTCCAGGGAGATTGATTGAGGTTAACATAATGCCTGGCCCCAAAATAGCAAGGAAGTCACTTAGGTTGTTGTAATGTACAAATGACATCTCCGACAAGGATGAATTTTATGGCCTAGAAGCAGTGCTCAAGGTTTTAAAGGGAGAGGATCTGAGATAAGTGAAACTTAAATTCTGGAAGACACAGGCAGAGGAGAATAACACAAAACAAAACCAAGGTGCAATACCTAGCTTTTTCATATAAATTTAAAAACTTGCTGAGAATGAAATCAGCAAGAAAATTTCTTTTATAATGTCTTTAAAAAATACAATGTCTGAGAATAAACCTAACAAATAAGATTTAAAAAACTCTCTAGAGGTGGAAAACTGTTCCTTGCTTGTTGGTCAGAATTTATATAGTGGAAATGGCTACATTATCTAAAGTGGTCTGGATCCAGAGTAATCCCCATTAAACAGAGAAAAATATTCATAATGAGAAAAATCAAAAAAATCATATATATGCATACAAAGTAAGCTTAATCAATAAAGCAAGACTATAGGTTATCACTTAAAAGTCAATCTCAAAATAAACTACAGAGCTCTGGAATCAAAAAGAGTCAAAACAAACATCCATTTTAATAGAAGAAAAGAACCAGAAAAAAAGCCATCATTGCAAGTCTATTTGAAAACTATGTAATGAAACCTATTAGTTTGTTATTAAATTTAAAGTAAATAAATGGCTGAAGGGAGGAGGCACAACAGTTACTACTCTTTCAGAGGACCCAAATTTGCTTTCCAGCAGCCACACCAAATGGCTTATATCCAACCAACAGTATTCTCGATGCAGGGTATCCAATGCCTCGGTGGTCACCTGAACACACATGTTTGATACACATACATCCACACAGGCCCACACATATTCACTCACAAATAAATACATATCATGAAAGTTAATAATATAGTTTAATATTATATTTTAAATAAGAATAAAAGGGAAAACAAACCCATGCATTTTTATTAAAAATAAAAAGGTGACGTCCAAATAAATTAGGAACATGGTAAAGAAACTACTGAAATGGAACTAATAACAGAGAAATATTTTGCAAAAAACAAATTAAAATTGAATGCAAACATAAAAAGACAAAGACTGATGAAATTAAAAGAAAGCCATAGGTAACTAAGAATTTAGAAAGTAAAGAGTTTTGCTAAGGGTGATTATTTAAGAATTTTGGTGAACTTAGAAAAGAACACAAGAATTATTACAGGTGTTATTCATCTTCACCTTTGAACTTTGTTGAAGGATGTTAATTCATTGCCATTATCAGGTGTGAGTTTTCAGATTTAGTGATTTTTTAACAAATACACCAATAGTTGGAAAATCACTAGCAATTAGTATATAATGTCAGGAAAACGCATTATTTTGTTGCTAGAATTTACTTCAATACTAGTAACATTTGTTTTAGTTTTTGAAAAATGGTATTTATACAATGAATGCTGGCTAGGATTTTATAAACAGGAACAAGAATAACTTGTGAAAATGATGACTTTATTTTTAAAATGTAAGCTTTAAAGGGAAATTCTGGGAATAAGATATACAGAAGTTGGTTTTTTTTTTTTGGTGTGGGTTTTTTTTTTCTTGCAAAATGCAGATAGTAGGAATCTATCACAAGATCCTGTGTGAGTCCAGGAAAACTCTTATGTCTAAGATGTGTCATGACTTGTCACCTCTCATCTATCTTGGATTTCTGCATAAGCAGAAAGTGAAGGGTAGGCAATGTCTTGAACTGTAGAAGTGATATTGACACAAAACCAACACACAGAGCCCCTCAGCAAAGACTTGGGGATCACTGGTTGATAGTTCTGAAGACAATCTCATTTCATTCATTATCTGACCACTAAGGTAAAAGAAATCACTGATCACATGGATAGCATACAATACAGACTATGAAGTTATTCCAACGAAGTCACAAAATAAACAACGGAAGTAATAATAATAGCAGTGAAGCACCACACTCTAAGATGGGAAGAGGGGAATGTGGCATCTGGGATTGTCACCTGATATTATTATCAACAACAAACACATAAAATGTGCCAAAAAGCAAGAAAATACATCCCGCTAAAAGAGAAAGTAAAATATAAAAAGTCTCTCTGAAGAAGCAGCTACATGGACTCATGCAATGCAGTCTCTGAATCAGCTCTTTAACCAGTGAACCAAGCAAGGGGAGCAGAATAACTCCACATGTAACAGCATCAAAAGACAGAATACATTTTAAAGACAACCAAACAGACATCCCACTGGTCAAAGTGTAACAGGGATTAAAGAAAAGAACTGCCAGCCTGGTGTAACAGAATATTTAAGCAGACAGAATAAAAGAATGAAAAAAAAGGCAGTAAACAGATAAAGTCATTTAATGTTCAACTTGAGGACCTGAAAACAGAATATTAATCTGTGGAATACTAGGTATATTACAATGTATAGGGGAAAAGATGAAGAAGATCATAAGAGAATGTGCTAGAAACAGTACTTACAGGAGCAATTTGAAGGTCTATGGGGCCCACAGGCCAATGAGAAAAAAAAAAAGGTAACCTTTCTGGTATAGTTGTTTTAATTTGTTAGCAAATGGTGCAATGCCCACTGGGACACTAATGGGAAGAACAAGAACATCATGGGAGTAACCTGGAACTTTCTGATTGGATTTTAAGTTCCATTCCACAAGATGAACTCCATACCTGGAATCATTATCAATCGAGAGCTTGTGACTAGACAGGTCCTAGGTCCTAATGGGGAAGCTACTGTTATACTGATAAATAGATAGAATATTAAACTGGCTCCTAATGACTTATGATTATATGTATACATTAATATATCCCCTAAACTTCAGCAGATAATTTTATATTTGCCTTGTTTGGTATTCAACATTGATCTACAGCTAGGCAAGGTATGGAGAGACGCTGTGGAATCCTCAGACCCAAGTGATATGTCTATATCACACACCTTCCTTCAAAGCTGAGATTTCATAAGAAAAGGCATGGAAAGACTTTAAGAGCCAGAAGTCATGGATGGCTGCAAGGCAACAGTATTTCCAGATACAATCTGACAATTGAACATATAAACCCACAGAACTATTACAGCAAGCATAAGACCTGTATAGGTCATGCCAAACAAAACCTCATTATGGACAAGAGGGGGTAGATGCAAAGCCATCCCCTTCCCCCAGCTGAGGACCTATGGCATTTAATGGCTGCTGGGAGAAGGATCAGTTTTTTTTTTTTTTAAAGGGTGTAACCCTAGTAGATAGACCATGCTTCAGGGCAGGCGCCACACTGAAGAGCATTTAGGAAATACAAATTGGACTTAATGAGAGAGATGTGGGAAGTAGAATGTGGGAAGTAGATGTGGGAAGTAGAATGTGAAGTTGAGTTGGGTAGGGAGGCAGGGTCAATCGGAGGTCAGTTGGGGAGGTTAACATGATACAAATACATTGTTTGATGTTCTCAAACAATTAATAAAATATAATAAAATTTTCCCAAAATTATTTTTGCAAAACTTAGACACACACACACACACACACAACTTAAATGAGCTCTAAGTAGAATATACACAAAAAAAGATATACTCCTAAGCCAGACATGAAACACATACATGTAATCTTAGTATTGAGGAGGCAGAGTCAGGACTATTATGAGTTCAAGGATAGCCTGAGCTACATATTGTTGAGACCCTGAAACAAGGAAATAAAAAGAGATTTGAAAACCAGATACAAAGAGATAACCTGAATGCATTTATCATCTTAGAAAACATGGCTATTTCAAGTGTTCTTAGATGTACCTCAGACAGGTATATAAAGCACATAACACTGAAAGAAAGGTTATCTTTATTATAGAAGAACAAAGAGTTTGTCATAATTATGCTTTCTGTTAAAGGAGAAGGTGAAATTTGTAAAGTGATTAATTTGGACATTTAATAGAGAAGACTAAACAAACTGTGGTGACTCTGATGGTTTCTCCTTACTGTTCTGAGTAAAACATGAGAGGAAGAGGTGAACCAAGGGATGCATCATTTGGTGAGTAGCAACCAATATTTGATGATTTGGAAGATTTTACAACCCCCCAGAAGATGTGGTCTAGAACCAGGGAATTTCCACAGAATCCAGAAGGAAAGTATGCAGAGAACTCTCTCGCCTGGTGGCTTCAACTCATGTATCACCTGAGCAGCATCCAAATGTCTTAGGATTGTATGCTAACACAAATTTGCTGGCCTGACAAGAAAGAGACTGAGTTAATGTACAATGAATGAATAACTACTCCAAGAAAAGAACCGAGGAGTCCTATCTGAAAGAGTCTCCTGGATGGAAAGGGTGGGATTGTCACCTTCTGAGTCAAAAGGCCAGGATACCAAGCCGGCAGTTGAATTGGATAGAGCACTGAGAGAGAGAGAGAGAGAGAGAGAGAGAGAGAGAGAGAGAGAGAGAGAGAGATTGATTGATTCTCGGATCTTGACCACCTTTCATTTACCTTTGGATAGCCTTCAGACTTGTTACATGACATAGCTTCCCTTTCCAGTATTGCCTTTCTGAATGGGAATGCCTATCCTAAACTGCCACTACTGTTGCACTTCAGAAGCAGAAAAGATTTCACATACTCACAGATGGAGAGAAATTTTGCACCAAGAACAAATTGTACCATGAGGATCATCAGTACTGACTTAAATGACTTAGAGTAAAGAGTTTGAATTGATGATCACTAGGTCTATTTTAGAGTTAGTATTGATACTGGAATGTTTAATAGTCTTGGGACTGTCTCTTTTTCTTATGCAATCACATAAAGTGTAGAAAGCTAGAGGAGAAACAAAAGCTAACCTGTGTCTCCCTAAAAGGACACGTTGATATTCAGACACAATATCTCAGAGTGTTACCTTACTTGAAAGTTGGGTCAGCCAACATGTAATTAGTTAATATGAAAGTCATGCCAGTGTACAGTGGCCTCTGTGGTATGTGGGTGTCTTCACAGAAAGAGATTAGTAATACACAGGGAAAAGGGCCACCTGACAGCAGAGAGCTACTGATGAGTTGGCAAGCCATGAGACAAGATTGCCAACACAGGCCAGGAGCTCTGGAAGGAAGGGTTCTAAGGATCAGAGGGGAATGTACTTCCATCACATCTTCCATTTCAGACTTCTTACTTCTAAAAATACAGACGAGTATACCTTTGGATTGGAAAGTCATGTACTTGGGGTCATTAGAAAACAAATACAATTCTATTGGGAAGGTATGTTTTAATAACTATTTGAAATATTTGGAAAATCATGCAAAAAATAAAATTGGATCCCATCCCACTCCATATAAGAAATAAATTGAAATTTGATCATAGACCTACATGTAAGATATAAAACTATTAATCCCATAGAAGAAAACAAAGCCATCCAGGACTCTGAGATAGGCAACTATTTCTTGTCCATGAAACAAAAAAGCACAAGAGGCAGAACAATTTCAACCAAATTTCAAAGCTGAGATCTGTCTTCAAAAACACTGTCAAGGGTACAAAACAGAAGGCTAGAAGATGTTTACAAGTCATGGTAAGGAATTTACACTATGCATGCACACACACGCATACACACAAACACACACACATCTTATAACTCACAGATAAAGGAACCATAATTCATAATTTTGGAAAACAATTTGAATACACATTTTTTAAAAAAATTAGTTAGGAGAAAAAAGTACAGGGTGCCTGAAGGATGTCTCAATAGTCATTTTAGATATGCAAATCAGAGCTATAGCAAGGAAGAGAAGAAATAGCACCAGAGAGGGCCTCAACAGTAGAGCATTGGGGTAAATATGAACAAATGAAACTCTGTTCTTGCAAGTTGGGGGATGAAATACTGTAGTCTTTTTGGAAAACAGTCTGATATCTCCATAAAAGGTAAAAATCATGTTATCACATAACCCACAAAATTTATGCCTAACTCTATACTCAAGAGAATTAAAAATATGTCAACATTAGCATTTGTTGTCATTTGTTCTTTTGACCTTAGTCCTTCTAACTTGGGTGAGATAAAATCTCAAAGTTAGTTTAATTTACATCTCCCTGATGTCTGAAGATATTGAACATTTCTTTAACTGTTCCTTAACCATTCATGTTTTGGGATGGTCTGGATCTGGTGGAAGGGGAACACTAATTCACTGATGAATGGAATGCAAACTGGTGTAGCCAAAATGAAAATCAGTGTTGAAGTTCTGCATAAAGCTAAAATTAGATGTCCCACATGATTCAGCTATACCATTGGTATATGTCCACAGGACTCAGCTTCCTACGATACAGACATCTGCTCATCCAAGTTCACTGTTGCTCTACTCATAATAGCCAGGAAATGGAAACAGCTAGCTGTCCATCAGCTGATGAATAGACAATGAAAATATGGTATATTTACACAATGGAATATTATTTGAAAAGTAAATTTGCAGAAACAGATAGAGATGGAAACAGCCATTCTTATTGAGGTAACCCAGACCCAGAAATGCAAACATCAAAGGTTTTCTATCATCTTTGGATACTAGCTTTGAATCTTCAGATATTTATATTTCATTTGGAATACCCATAGTAGTCAGGGAATTACTAAATTTTACTGGGGAAGATATTTCAAGGGAAGAAAGGAAGATCATTGGAATAAAAGGTTAAGCAATACTGCATCAATAAGGTTAAACTATGAGAGGGAGCAGAGGACAGGGTAAAGGAAAGAATATGGGTTGGAGAGAAATAACAGTATAAAGCTTTCAATAAAAGTCATGTGGAAATCTACCATTATAGAAGCTTCCATATATAAATGTATATGTATGTATGTATGTTTGTATGTATGTATGTTTGTATGTATGTATGTAAAGAGCTTAAATTGAGTGACACACTAACCTTAATTTTTTTTTCTTTATGGAGCATGTTTATGGGTTAAAAATTTTTTGGTACTAGAAGAGCTTCATTTCAAAACTGTAACTTTTTAAAAATTTTTTAATTGGATGTTTTATTTACATTTCATATGTTGTCCCCTTACCCCATCCCCCACCCACCCAGGAACCCCCCATCCACTCACCCCTCCTCTATCTTCTCTGTGGATGTAACCCCCCCACTCCCACCTCCCCACCCTCAAAATTCCCAACCCTGGGCGTTCAGCTTTCATGAGGTCAAGGATCTCTTCTTCCACCTATGCCCAGCAGGGCCCTCCACTCTTACATATTCAGCTGAAGCCCTGGATCCCTCCCTAAGTGCTCCCAGGCTGTTGGTTTAGACCCTGGGAGCTGTGGTTGGTTGGTATTGTTGCTCTCCTCATGGTGCCACAAACCCTTTCAGCTCCTTCAGTCTTCACTCTAATTCCTCCATTGAGAACCCCATGATCAGTTCAATGGCTAGTTGTGAGCATCTGCCTCTGAATATGTCAGACTCTTGAAGACCTCTGGGGAGACATCCATATCAGGCTCTTATCAGCATGCACTTCCTGACTTCCACATCAGCATCTACCTTTGGTGACTGCACATGGGATGGATACTCAGGTGGAAAGGTCTTCAGATGGCCCCTCCTTCAGTTTCTGTCCCTCACTTTGTCTCCATATTTGCTCCCTTGAGTATTTTGTTGCTCCTTCTAAGAAGGACCGAATCACCCCCACTTGGTCTTCCTTCTTCATGAGCTTCATGTGGCCTGTGAGCTGCATCTGGGCATTTCAAGGTTCTGGGCTAATATCTAATAATCAGTGAGTGAATACCATGTGTGTTCTTTTGTGATTGGCTTACTTCACTCAGGATGATAATTTCTAGTTCCATCCATTTACCTAGGAAATTCTCTAATTCATTGTTTTTAATAGCTGAGTAATACTCCATTGTGTAAATATACCACATTTTTTGAATCCATTCCTCAGTTGAAGGACATCAGGGTTCTTTCCAGCTCCTGGCTATTATAAATAAGGCTGCTATGAACATATTTGAGCATATGTCCTTGTTATATGTTCGAGCATCTTCTGGGTATATGCCTAGGAGTAGTATAGCTGGATCCTCAGGTAATGCTATGTCCAATTTTCTGAGGAACTGCCACACTGATTTCCAAAGTGGTTGCACCATCTTGCAGTCCCACCAACAATGGAGGAGTGTTCCTCTTTCTCCACACCCTCGCCAGCATCTACTATCACCTGAGTTTTTAATCTTAGCCATTCTGACTGGTGTGAGATGGAATCTCAGGGTTGTTTTGATTTGCATTTCCCTGATGACTAAGGATACTGAACATTTCTTTAGGTGCTTCTCGGCCATTCGAGTTTCTTCCGTTGAAAATTCTTTGTTAAGCTCTATACCCCATTTTTTAATAGGGTAATTTGGTTGTCTGGAGTCTTAATTTCTTGAGTTCTTTGTATATATTGGATATTAGCCCTCTATCAGATGAAGGATTGGTAAAGATCTTTTCCCAATTTGTTAGTTGTCATTTTGTCCTATTGACAGTGTCCTTTGCCTTACAGAAACTTTGCAATTTTATGAAGTCCCATTTGTCAATTCTTGATCTTAGAGCATATGCCATTGGTGTTCTGTTCAGTAACTTTCCCCCTGTGCCCAAGTATTCGAGGCTCTTCCCCACCTTCTCTTCTATTAGTTTCAGTGTATCTGGTTTTATGTGGAGGTCCTTTATCCACTTAGACTTGAGCTTTGTACAAGGAGATAAGAATGGATCAATTTTCATTCTTCTACATGTTGTCCTCCAGTTGAACCAGCACCATTTGTTGAAAATGCTGTCCTTTTTCCACTGGACAGTTTTAGCTCCTTTGTCAAAGATCAAGTGACCATCAGAGTGTGTGTTCATTTCTGGGTCTTCAATTCTATTCCATTGATCTTCCTGCCTGTCCCTGTACCAATATAAGGTAGTTTTTATCACTATTGCTCTGTAGTACAGCTTGAGGTCAGGGGTGGTGATTCCTCCAGAAGTTCTTTTATTGTTGAGAATAGTCTTCGCTATCCTGGGTTTTTTGTTATTCCATATGAATTTGAGAATTTCCTTTTCTAACTCTGTGAAGAATTGAGTTGGGATTTTAATGGGGATTGCATTGAATCTGTAGATTGCTTTTGGCAAGATGGCTATTTTTATTATATTAATCTTGCCAATCCATGAGCATGGGAGATCTTTCCATCTTCTGAGATCTTCTTCGATTTCTTTCTTCAGGGACTTGAAGTTCTTGTCATACAGGTCTTTCACTTGCTTGCCTAACCCTAATTTTAACACCCAACAAACCAGAATCCCAGTATCAGCAACGAGTTCCTTCCTCTTTGGTATTTCTTATCAAATGAAATACTACACTTTCTCCTGCAAACATTACAGACTATTGCCAATGTTATTCATTACTCACCAGAACATAACAGTAAGACCCGGCTGCTGAAGACCTTATATATACGAGTCACAAGACATGGAGCATCAAGCTAGCTCTGACCTTGAAGCCTCATCCCAACTGGCTAGACTTGATGAAGCTAGAAGTTTCTGTGAAACTACAAGAGGAAAAAAGGAATCAGAAATTATACCCAGTTATGAACTCTAAAAACTGCAATAATGACTGGCCTAGCAATGTATATGTACTCGTACAATAGTGGTACAAATATCATGGAGGAAAGCAACCACCATGTGATTGGATTTAAGACCATTTTCATATGTAGCACTATTATCAGGCCTAGACTCTATGACTTGACTGGTCATAGGTCATACAGGAGAACTTACTACTATTATCCTGCTAAATGCATGTAGTATTAAACCAAGTCCTAATGGCTCATCATTATACCATAAATTAGTGTATTAGCAGACTGTCATCAGAGAATCATCTTTTTATTATACAATGTGAAACTTTTCCATAATGTGTTGGATAAATACTGCCCAGGTTCCATCACCAAGAATGTGCTGTATAGATGCCTGTTTAGTGTTCATGGATGAAACTCCACTTTTGTACTTGGTTTTGGCCATATGTATAGAATGTCATGATAGGTCATAGTAATGGCAGTGTCAGACATGGAAATGGTAGAGAGACAAAAATACATGTGAAATAGACTCAGTATTTTAACAGAAAAAGATTATGGATATGAATGAATGAATTTGGGGCTGGTGATGGTGGCATAAATCCTTAATTCCAGTCCTGGGATGGAGAGGGCAAGACAAAAGCAGATCTATGTGAATTAAGGGCCAGCCTGTTCTGCAAAGCTCGTTTCAGGCCATATATGGCTACATAGTGAGATCCTGTCTCAAAATAAGTAACTAAATATGTAATCAAATAAATGGAGAATTTTATGGTCATATGATTCCACAATGTAGCATCATTTTTCAAATGTGTAGTTGGTTATGTAAAACCTACTGTGTAACTTGCATATACCACCTTGTTTCCAAATAAAAAGGGATATTAGAGAAATAAAGCACTGGTTTTCCCCATGTGCTTTCTAGCTCTTTACTTCCTATTGAGTGGCTAGGTAAATATTCTCTAATATATACTATAACTGATCAAATGTCACAAACTGAAAAATCTGAGGAAAAGTAGCATAAGGAAAAAACAGGCATTTCCTATAACACTTTTCAGACCCTTTATCACAATATGCCTCAAGAATATCTAGTGGCTCCATGTATAGTACCTTTGTGGTCCCTCTGGACAATGAAGCTGCATAAGGAAAGGGGGGTGGCCTTCAAAAGACCTCTGCTCTTTTTGTTCCCTGTAACCATAGATTGTTAAAGGGCAAACAGTAATTTGGGAGCTTTGCACCCAAGACTCATAACTGTCAAAATGCTGAGAATAAGTAACTGTTGGGTGCTTAGCCCTATGCAGAACATTTATACAAACCCCCAAAAGGTCCATGGAATATCAAAGAAGGGGGTTAGAAAGAGTGTGAGTCAGAAGATGTGGGAGCATGCTGTAAAATGCTATCTTCTAGACATGGCATGCTCATGGGATTCATGAACCCATACCAGCTGTGAAAGTCCTGTACTGATCAAACCAATTAGCCATCTAGCATCGATGGGAAGGAGGCTGATGAAACACTACCCCAGACTTCAGAGCTATTGATAAGTAATGATTTCTGGGTAAGGAAAAAGCAATTTTTCTTCTACAGTGTGGCTCCTAAATGTTGGCCAAGCTCAGTGAATTTCCCCACACTCATGTGCCTGTTGGCAACACTTGACTCAGTAACTTCCAAGAACAAAGGAGGACATGAAGGTGAGAATGAAATATTGAGGATTTGGAGTGTCTCAAAGGACGGATTAATTTGGGTATGATTTGGGTATTACTGTATTCCTCTATGAAATTTCTAAAGAAAAGAAAGCCCTGGTCCCTAGAACTTAGCAGTCAGGTTTACAGTGCAGTATCTGACAACCAAAGAAATTACTATTTACTCTCTCAAATGAAGAAACTGGTAGGCTCTGGCTGCCAGCATGTTAGGGCATAGGTTTTAGAGAAATGTAACCTAAGTAGTGTCACCTAGAGACTATGACAGTGAAGGGCTCTCTTGATCTTTTCACACTTTAATCATTCATCTATCTGACTTAGATTAAAATCATACCAAACTCACAGAATTGTTGTCATAAGTAGATAAGACATGCAATGGTCAGAATGACCATGTGTGGTGCTTTCTAAATGTGTTTTGTTTTGATATTATTATTTTGCATGAGAAGATTCCTTAAAGAAGAGTTGGTTATATGTGAGGATGACAGCTACCTGGCCCCACTTCTCATGCAGTACATAGTTCTTCTCAAATTCTAAAAAGATAGAGAAAGGTTAGAAATAAATAATGTAAAATTAAATATAGTTTGCCCATACTGTCCATGAATAAATAGCATTATGTCTTTTACACTGAAAACTCAATATAAAAATGTCATTTGGGTACAATTTGTAGATGACATTGACCAACCAATGAATTAATATGCTTAGGAAAGACAGCTAACTCACATTTGCAGATAAAGGACAGACCAAATGCCCACCTCTAACCTCCTGCAAGAATCACGGATCAGAATTCAAACTCTGTATTTGGGTACCCTGTGTTCTTTTGAAAATCTCATACCTCTCACATCCTATTGGTAATACCTATACGAGAGTCTGGGAAAGACAGTTTGTTTCCTATCTCTATCTACTTGTTGTTTTATAAACAGAAGCAACATGCACTTGTGGTATATGCAGAACTAGTATTGTGCCATCTTTGTGTGTCCATGGTGTCTTGTCATACTTACAATGTCAGAGCCTACAGGCTCTTCTGCATAGCTCACAGAGCCTAGCAGTAGTAAGTAGTAATTTCCTTCTTAGTATTGAGCTTAATGTATGTATTAAACTGTCTAAAGCATTTATTATTAGTCCCATTGATTGTCCCCAGGAATTTCATGTTTGTCTTTTGTGCAGTGTCTATTTTGTTTCTAAAGTTAGGTAGACACAAAAGTCTCGAGGCAAGGTATCATAGCTTGAGTGGGAAGAGAACAGTTATGAAAAGTTTGAAACCTTTTATCTCCTGAGTAAATGCAAACCATAACTGAGGGAAATTCAAATACAGTAGAGGAGCTTCAGATAGCCAACATAAGGAACCATGGGTGTGGGACAGGGACAAGATCCTATAGGTGCCCCTAAAAGCCTCACCTCTAAGCATCCATGACTATTGTTTGCTTGGAAGTTGAAATGTCTTCCTCTATATCATGAGATATTTTTTCACTAGTGCTGCTGCTTTGGGAAATCATGAAACATTTGGAACGTGAGACCTAAAGGGAAAAGCAAGTACTTGGAGTAGACCTTT
Source organism: Grammomys surdaster (assembly GCF_004785775.1). Lineage (NCBI taxonomy): Eukaryota > Metazoa > Chordata > Mammalia > Rodentia > Muridae > Grammomys > Grammomys surdaster. The sequence continues at coordinate 3,293,595 of NW_021620801.1, read as the reverse complement.
GAAAGTTATACCTGTCCATGCTTCTACCATTGATCTCTGGTTTACTGTGATGATGCAGAGAATCTCTTCTGTCATGCACTTCTACCATGATGCTTCCCCTACCATGATGAACTGAACTCCCTCTGAACATTTAAGCCAAAATAAGGATTTCCTTCATTAAAGTGTTTCTGTCGGTCACAGCAGTATCAAAGTAACTAATACATCTATCTTGAATCACTTGCAAAATTTGAGACAGCCCTCTAAATGAGGATGCTCAGCCAGCCAGGTTCCATCTGATTTCATAAGTAAAGGAGGAGGACAAGCAGTGATATTTACCTGGCACCAATAACTACCATCCATCTAGACCCATGTGCAATGGAATATTCTTGATAAAAGGAAGTGAGAAAGGTTTATATAAAAGTGTGAGGCATAAGAGTAGATAATATTTCCCAAATGATTGAAAGTCTCCATGAATTTTAATAATAACATTCCACTTTATAGGATTTTATAACTATGAAATAGGAGAGGTAATCTCATCATTCAATTCTGAAAACCCACCAGTTCTGTACTATTGTGACCATTTCATAAATGAGATCACAGGTACAGTCCTCATGGTCATGTATTTTTGACATGTCTAAGTCGTGACACATATTATGTAATCAACATATTCACTATACATCATTGAAGAAATGAATGAATATGTTTCTGTACAGAATCATATGAATATCATCTCTGTGACACAGTTTCACAAATTAAAGGGTTATTTTAAATGCTAGTCTACCACCTTTATTTTAAAATATAGGAAACAAACCAGGAATTGAAATGAGTCATATAAGGCAAGACAAATGAGAGCAGAATTCTCTACTGAAGCTCAATGTTTCACTCTTAACCTATATATGTTTCATTTTCTATGCCCCCTCTTATATTCACTGTCATTTAGAAATCTCAACAAATAGGAGAGGCACAATGCAGTCTGTGTGTTGGGAGTTGAAAGTCTGTGTGAGTTGTACAGTGGGTGAGACATGAAGGACTTTTAGGATGTTTTGACTTTTACTCAAAACCAATGACTTCTGAACTTTCTTCTCCTCAGTGTTATACTTATAGGAAGCCTACCTTCTGAGTGACACTGCCCTTGGGATGCCACTGAGCCCAAAGAACTCTCTTTCCAACATAATTCTCTTCTCTTATTACCTTTTTACTCAACCACCAAAGACATACTGGGACATTCACCAAAAGATCTGTTCCCAAAATCTGATTCCATGAGGTCAATAGTGAATAGCAGGCTCCAAAGGAAAGAGATAACTGTATGTTTTCTCTGATAGCAATAAGAGATATGACTTAATTGAAACATGTTCCATAACAGCAGCCATCTAGAGTCTAATGGATGACTCACTCCCTGCAACTATTTGAGCTATGTTTATAAGTACAGTATTTTAGTACATCAATGCCAGGCTACAATAGCAATTAACGCTCTCAGAGTTGGACCATACAACTCAATGTCCATTAATCTTTAAAAAATGAGTTATATCCAGTTGAACACGGGTACATATAATAGTAGCCATATTCAGTAAGTATACATGCCCACTGTGGGTAGTAGCAAGCTCATAACAGTTATTGAATAGAACTTGGGAGAGCTGCTCAATCAATTCCCACCACAATCCCCAACAACATTACAAGACAGAAAAGCAACAGATCAGAAGTTAACTCAGCAGCTGGAAAGTACTGTCAACCATGCAGACTGTTCTGGGTGTTTTGGTCTTCATGCTAGCTATACATCTCAAGTGTGGCTCTTCCTGATGGCAAGGAGGCTGCTTGTGCCCAGGCAGCAAGTCCTTCACAAGTCAAAACACAGCAAAGATAGTTCCCATAACTATGCCTGAGTTATTTCACTAAGTCAACCATCTTTCTTTCCCTTCTCTCTACCTTGGAAGAAGAGTGAATGAGGTTCTCTTTTTAATTAAAACTGGAAAAGACACATTACATATCATCTCCCATATGTAGAACAGATGTATGAGACACAAAAGCAGAAAAGAGACTATTTAGGGAGAGGTAAGGGACAAATGGAAGGGGAGGAAGAACTGAGAAGGTGATGAAGGGGGTAGATATTCACAAATATAATGATGCACATGTATGAAAATGTCATAAAATTCATTGTTCATACACTTAAAGTAGAAAGTTAAAAGAAGAACATTATTAAAAGCATTTCTAAATTATAGATGTAAGCTATATCTCATATATATGGTATATATTTATCTCAGATATATAAATATGCATAAGATTTATCTCATATACGTGTGTGTGTGTGTGTGTGTGTGTGTGTGTGTGTAAAGTATGGACTACTGTGGGACTATGTAAGGGTATCTTGGTTCATGGTTGGGCATGGAACCCCGAGACTCCAAGGGAGAAACAGCAGGAGTTTGGCCACGTCCCCAGAACCCAGGGTCCTGACACGCAATCTAGTCTCCATAGACCTACATTGTTCAGTCACATAGGCCATTACAGCCCCTCCCAAAGTGCACAGGTAGAGGGTATGACTACAAGCCTCAGGCCCTAGGGATTTACATACTGATGAAGGCCAGAGGGCAGAGCAAATTAAGCATTCTTCCCAGAACCTCCCCCTTTCTCCCTCCCTATTTAACTCAGGTCTGCCCTGAGTTTCAGGGGGGTACATCCAGATCCATCCACCATCCTCCATGAAAATAAACCCTTTTGGAACTAAGGACTTTCTCGTATCATTGGGGCCTGCCATCGCCAGCCCTCCAGCCTTTGGAACTCCAGACGTTTCTCCTGTATGTGGGACCCGCCAGTGTGGAAAGTCTCCAGGACCAGCACTGTGGCCTTTTCCCACAGACTACATACTCCATCTCTAGTCCTAGCCTTGTCAAGCAATTAGATATGTAATCTCAAACAGGTCACTTAACCTGTAGCTTCTTTATCTAGGAACAGAAGTAATTTTACAAAATAGTCTCAAAGTTCCTTTTTGATCAAAGGAGGTCAAAATAATAATGCCCAAAATAAAGGCCACCTTTGCTAAACCAACTAACATGGCTAGTCTTAATTTTCTGTGCACAAGTATACCTAATACAAAGTGGTCCATTAGCTCTTGCATATTCAGAAAAGTTATGTAAGACTGGGTGGGAAAGGAAGTTACCAGTGCCCAAACAACAACCGCTTACATAATACCATCATACATCTCCAAAGACAGATCTGAGTCAGGCAAGCAGCAATCAAGTAAAGCAGAAAGAAAGGAAGAAAACTTAATCTTCCAGAGGTAAGCATACTAGACAGAAGGTCTCTAAGAGATTCTTAGAAGCAGAAGCATTTCCTTTTAGATGTAATTTAATTACTTCATCGCAATCTAATAACCAAATTGTCTATTTCCAAATATACACATTCATAACTCAGAAGTAAATGTTTCACATTGGATTTTCTCCCCAGAATCTCACTATAAATATGGTTGGGCATTTTGTTTGTTCAGAGGGTATCTGTTTATGAGTCTTACATTCATGAAAGAGTTTTCCAGCTGTGAGACAAAGGACGGTGCAAGTTAAGCTGGAGGTTGATGACAGAGAAATTGAACATGGTCACCAGACAAGCCATGCAACTGAGGACATGGTGGGCAAATGTGATGTCTATCCTGAATTGTTTTTACTAATAATCTGGGTTGGTTTCTGTGTCAATCTTAGGATTCTCTTTCACCATCTCCTACACCAACCTGAGTTGCCACATTTCCTGCCCCCACCTTCTGCCCTGGCTTTACACACTCACTAACAGGAGGATATTTATGTCCAGAAGCATCTTTTTTGTCTTTCTAAATCAGTGCTGGAAATGAGGGGGAATCTTGCACATCTAAAATAGTGTTGAAGCCTGTCCTTTCTCCCTGACCCCCATGAGGAGGTACCCTGTTTCCCACATGCCTAGTTCTGTCCTGTGTTGCTCATCGCTATATCATGTTGCAAATAAAGCTGCCCTGAAAATTCTTGAAATCACAACTACTGAAAAAAACAAACCTGGCAAAACCAAATACTAAATAAATGCATACCAGTGTCTCCTATGACGATCGGTCTAAACATACTCCCATCGAGTGCTTGCTTTCTTCCTTCATCTCTTGCAAGACTAAAATAGGCAATCAGAAAACTCAGAGTAGGGCTGTTAATAAACTGAATAGACAAAATTCAATGAGAAAAAGAAACTTCATTACTTTGGGGGAAAAATCCTTTAATTTACTGGTCTACATTTCTGTCTAGGAGAGTATTAAAAATGAAAGTGAATTCTCTTTCCTTATGGAGCACTTGCTAGTCATTGGGGACTCTTCTAACCTTCAGGCTTTCTAGCTCTCTGTGGCACACCCTGGAGATGTAGATGAGGCTTCACATCATCTGTAGTGCTTTCAGGTTTCCTGGGAGTACTTGTGGCTGCTACATCTCTCTTGTGATTGTTCTGCAAGAGACAGGCACAAGGAATCCCAGCTAACCAAGATTTTACTACCCACCAGAGTGCTTCAAACTGCAAATAGAGCCCTTTGATTTAAAGAGAAGAACTCAGCAGACCTCAGTTCCATTCTCAGGCCTCTTCTGTGGTGGTTAAATAGAAATGTTTCAGAGGGATTCTTTCCTGTTGGTTTAATACCAAATCAATACAGTGCAATTCTAGGGCAGGCTTGCTTGTTCAACTTGTCTCCGTGCTTCTAGAAACTCACTCTCTTGATTTAGGATGGGTAAATACACTTCAAGATGACGTGTGTCCTGGCAGTCCCATTAAAGTCACAGGGAGGAAACAGAATCCACTGCAGAGTCGGTATCTTATTTTAGTGTCTGCCAACTGCAAACAGCTCAGAAATGTTACCTCCCCAGTGGGGACATTTAATTTACAATACAACTTTCTATTTTTAATGACAGTGTTTGCGCTGCTTTTATAATCCAAGCACCTAAGGGGATAAACCAGTGAGTCAGAAGTTTGGATCGAAGCCACAGACAGTATAAGTACCATTTGTCTTTTTCCTCTTTCAGTCTGCCTCAATTCTAAGGAGCTCAGTTCACTTGAATTCCTCTAGTACTTCTTATACCTACTCATCTTTCGACAGCATTATTCACTTTATCCTGTCTCAAAACCCTTCATCTCTGGTCTTAGAAGCCCAGTAGTCTTCTTGGGTTTATTCTTTGGGCTTTTTACAGCACTGGAGTTACAGAGCTGAGACTTGTGAGCATGTAGGCTGTGTCTTTTAATAGACACATCCTTATTAAACACAGGTTATATTTTGTAGACAAAATGCTAGCATGAGGAAAACCTATGTTATCTGCCTAAAGAGCTGAAGATATATGCTCATATTTAAACCCCAAAGGCTCATATTTTTGAAGGTTATGCATTTAATGGTTCTGTGAACTGCTTCAAAAAGCCCCAGACAAAGTATGTAAACTCCAAGGTGGGTTAAGACAGGGCCAACACTATGGGACCAGCCTAGCTGTATGGTTGATATCAAATGTGAACTTCACATCTCAAATTCATCATGCATTGCTTTTAACTCTGCTTTCAGTGAACTTTCACCAGGCCACTAACTCAGGCAGATTCCACTCAATTATTTCCTCAATGGAAAGAGTCTAGTTATGTAGCAAAAAAGAATTATAAGGAAAGCATCACATTATATTTTTTTAAAAAAATTCATTTCCAGCATAATGTGTCAATTTTTATTAAATTCCTGATGGAGAATTATAATGGGGAAGGCGGAAGAGGAAGAGAATGCTGGGGAGCAGAAATGTCCGACCACTGGTCTCATGCAGCTCAGCATAGCAATAAACACACCCCAGTGAAAAAGCATAAACCCATTCAAAACATAAGTTTTTTGTGATTATTTTCTGTTACTATACCATGTGGTCCTCAAGCATGGGATATCTTAATGACAAAAAGTTGAACATGCCTTAGGATGAGAGAAACTTCCAAGAAGTTGGATTCAGTAATGTTGAACAAATCCATAACTGCCAGACGAAGCAAAATAGCAGAGGAGACAATGCTACCATATACTGAGCCACAGTCCAAAATTTGAATGTCACACCAACAACATCCTGAAATGCATTCAAGATCCTCCCTCTTGGTTGTTTTAGAATGAGGTGTCATTTGTGTATAAAGTGACAACTTGCATACAAAACATAGTTATTTTGAGCTTCATGGGGTTGATATGCATCTTATATGTTCAAAAATGATTTATCATATTCTTCCAGGTATATAGAGAAAGAAACTACAGAATAAAGCTGCTTAGAATATTTAGAAAGTACTTAGGGCTAAATGTAAATAGTTGTCAGAGTGATTGTTTGGCCTATAAAAGTCTAACTGCTCAGAGTTCTTGTTCACTTAACTACCATATTGGATATGTGAGGAAAAGACATTATCAGGTCAGTGCCATAGCTTCACAATATCATCATCATCATCATCATCATCATCATCATTGCAATAGCGTAATTAGCAACATTTCTAATCAGCTACACATTCAAAATTTTCATTGACTATTACTTATTGAGTAGTTAGTATGTACAAGCCAGTAGTGTCACAGTAGTGAGAAAACATATATGCAATCCATACCCAAATTGTTATCATTGACTTAATAAACATATTGTCTTCATAGTGGCACCACTAAGACTGGATTAAGGAGCTATTTCAAGCAAATAATCTTAGAAATAACAGAAGCCATCAGTGAACTTATCACACTTCTTGCAAAGTACTGGAGGGGAGAATATAGACTAGCATTGGCTGGCAAGACTATAAAGTAATTCTTAGTTTTCATAAGATCCAGTTCTGCTCTAGCTCAAAGACATCATATCATTGGTTAAACTATAGACAGGATTTTTGTCTTCTATTGAAGTGATTGGGCATCAGAGTCAAATGCTAAGACCCTCTGAAGCAAAGGAAGACCATTTTCACCTATTTTTGCTCAACAACACACAGTGTCGAGCATCCGATTTTATCCCACCAGATAAATGAGAATTGCCACTACCAGAGGAACAAGGTAGGAAAGTTGGGGACGCTGCCAGGCATGCCATCTTCATTTAAACGAGTCTCTTTTGCTGTAGAAAGGGTGGCCCAAGATGAGCATTCCTTCCTGAGACAATGAAAGGAAAAGCCTTGGGGAAGAAAGGCTAATGATTCAGAATTAGCCTTAGCATTCCCTTCCCTACATCTCTGTGAAGGATAGACAAGATAATCCCAGACAGCAGAGAAAGTGGCATTTCTTCACCCCCACTGCAAACAACAACTTGAAACACAAGGTAATACGGGCCTTGTGGTCAGAAATTATTAGTCATCATTTCATCTATTCCCAGAAAGAGTAGAAAAAAAATCCTCTTAGTTGCTCCTCAGAGAAAATGAGACAAAGAGTATGCAAAACACCCTCTGGTACAGCTGTGTTTCCTCTTGACATTCTGTCCTAAAGAAAGTAGGTAATACTGGCACTCACAAGGCAGGCAGGGGCATGCAGGGGCATGCAGGGGCATGCAGGGCCCGACTCAGACCACAGGTTTATATATGCACTGCAGGAGCCAATCTCAAGGTAAGAACATGGATGAGAAGTTGCTATGTAACTGACTTCAGAGATCATTCAAATGTGCATTAGTCATAGAATCAGGCTTCTATGGATAATTCTTCATATGTCTTCTTCATACTTTTTTTTTTAATATGAAGACTCCTGGCTCATTGGAGAGGCTCCATGTTTCTTCATTGGCACTCAGTGACATCCTTTGAATATAAGTTTCTATGTGGCTTGTCAGATGCTGACTACTCACTAAAGTTACCTGGGAGACTTTGAAAACTCCTGACACAGATTCTTTTGCAACCCTGAGATCAAATTCTTTATGGGCAGATTCCAGATTCACTAGTTTTTCAATCTTCTCAGTGACTCTGTCTATCACTGTGGGCCAAACTACAGTGAAGTGAGGCAGATTCAGCCAATTAAGGCTAACCTACAACCATTTGCTTGAAAGACCTTTTACCATCTTTTTACTCTGAGATATTGTCTGTCTTTGTTATTTAGGTATGTTTCTTATATGCAGCCAAATGCTGGATCTTGTTTGTATATCCAGTCAATTAGCTTATATCTTTTTATAAGTGAGTTGAGTCCATTAATATTGAGAGATATTAAAGACAGATGACTATTGGTTCCTGATGTGTTCATTTTTGTAGGTGGCTTTTTGTGCTTGTGATTCTTTCCTTTTGGCTTTGTTGTGAGATGCTTAATCTCTTGTCCTTTCTTTGGTACAGGTGCCATCCTTGTGTTGGAGTTTTCTTTTTAGGGTCCTCTGTAGGGCTGGATTGGTAGATACTGTTTGAATTTGGTTTTGTCCTGGAATATTTTGTTTTCTCCATCTATGTTGAGTGAGAGTTTTGCTGGGTATAATAGCCTGGGCTGGCATTTGTGTTCTCTTAGAGTCTGCATGACTTCTGACCAATCTCTTCCAGTTTTCATAGTCTCTGTTGAGAAGTCTGGCAAAATTCTGAAAGGTCTACCTTTGTATGTTACTTGGTCCTTTTCCCTTGCAGCTTTTAATATTCTTTCTTTTTTTTTTTTGTTTTTGTTTTTTTATTGGATATTTTATTTACATTTCATATGTTATCCCCTTACCCCATCCCCCACCCACCTGGGAACCCCCCAACCCCTTACTCCTCCTCCTTCATCTCCATGGATGAAACCCCCACCTACCACCCCCACTCCCACTTCCCCACCCTCAAAATTCCCACCCCCTGGGGCGTCCAGCCTTCATGAGGTCAAGGATCTCATCTTCCACCTGTGCCCAGCAGGGCCCTCCACTCTTACATATTCAGCTGAAGCCCTGGATCCCTCCCTAAGTGCTCCCAGGCTGGTGGTTAGGACCCTGGGAGCTGTGGTTGGTTGGTATTGTTGCTCTAATCATGGTGCCACAAACCCTTTCAGCTCCTTCAGTCCTCACTCTAACTCCTCCATTGAGAACCTCATGATCAGTTCAATGGCTAGTTGTGAGCATCTGCCTCTGAATATGTCAGACTCTTGAAGGCCTCTGAGGAGACATCCATATCAGCCCCTTATCGGCATGCACTTCCTGACTTCCACATCAGCATCTACCTTTGGTGATTGCACATGGGATGGATACTCAGGTGGAAAGGTCTTCAAATGGCCCCTCCTTCAGTTTCTGTCCCTCACTTTGTCTCCATATTTGCTCCCTTGAGTATTTTGTTGCTCCTTCTAAGAAGAACTGAATCACCCCCACTTGGTCTTCGTTTTTTTATGAGCTTCATGTGGCCTGTGAGTTGCATCTTGGGCATTTCAAGGTTCTGGGCTAATATCCAATAATCAGTGAGTGAATACCATGTGTGTTCTTTGTGATTGGCTTACTTCACTCAGGATGATAATTTCTAGTTCCATCCATTTACCTAGGAACTTCTCGAATTCATTGTTTTTAATAGCTGAGTAATACTCCATTGTGTAAATATACCACATTTTTTGAATCCATTCCTCAGTTGAAGGACATCTGGGTTCTTTCCAGCTCCTGGCTATTATAAATAAGGCTGCTATGAACATATTTGAGCATATGTCCTTGTTATATGTTTGAGCATCTTCTGGGTATATGCCTAGGAGTGGTATAGCTGGATCCTCAGATAATGCTATGTCCAATTTTCTGAGGAACCACCACACTGATTTCCAAAGTGGTTGCACCATCTTGCAGTCCCACCAACAATGGTTCCTCTTTCTCCACACCCTCGCCAGCATCTACTATCACCTGAGTTCTTAATCTTAGCCCTTCTGACTGGTGTGAGATGGAATCACAGAGTTGTTTTGATTTGCATTTCCCTGATGACTAAGGACACTGAACATTTCTTTAGGTGCTTCTCGGCCATTCGAGTTTCTTCCGT